>NW_023618514.1:0-32835 GCF_015220745.1 Sebastes umbrosus | reverse complement strand
GCAACTGAGACCAAGCTTTCTGACACTGGGCAGCACATTTCGCTCCAGAATGCCTTGATAGTCTTGAGATTTCATTGCACCCTGCACAGATTCAAGACACCCTGTGCCAGATGCAACAAAGCAGCCCCATAACATAACCGAGCCTCCTCCATGTTTCACATTAGGTACAGTGTTCTTTTCTTTGGATGCTTCATCTCTTCGTCTGTGAACATAGAGCTGATTTGACTTGCCAAAAAGCTCCAGTTTTGTCTCATCTGTCCAAAGGACATTCTCCCAGAAGCTTTGTGGCTTGTCAATATGCATTTTGGAAAATTCCAGTCTCGCTTTTTTATGATTTGGTGTCCTCCTGGGTCGTCTTCCATTAAGTCCACTTTGGCTCAAACAGTGACGGATGGTGCGATCTGACACTGATGTACCTTGACCTTGGAGTTCACCTCTAATCTCTTTGGAAGTTGTTCTGGGCTCTTTGGTTACCATTCGTATTATCCGTCTCTTCAATATGTCATCAATTTTCCCCTTGCGGCCACGTCCCGGGAGGTAGGCTACAGTCCCATGGACCTTAAACTTCTGAATAATATGAGCAGCTGTAGTCACAGGAACATCAAGCTGCTTGGAGATGGTCTTATAGCCTTTACCTTTAACATGAAGGTCTATAATGTTCTTTCTGATCTCCTGAGACAACTCTCTCCTTAGCTTTCTGTGGTCCATGTTCAGTGTGGTACACACCATGACACCAAACAGCACAGTGACTACTTTTCACCCTTTAAATAGGCAGACTGACTGATTACAAGTTTGAAGATACCTGTGATGCTAATTACAGAACACACCTTAGTTTAATATGTCCCTATGGTCACATTATTTTACATCTTTTCTAGGGCTACCATCATTTTTGTCCAGGCCAGTTTCATTAGTTTGTTTTTTAAAATGATTCTGTTGAACCACAATTCAAAAACAATGTCTGATTTTCATTAGTTAATTTTCAGTAATTTTTTATTTATTATTACTTTTGTCAGTTTCAAGTTATTTCAGTGACCATTGTGGGTTTTTCTTTCTTTAACGGAAGAGTACCAACAATTTTGCCTACGTCTGTATATAATAGTATATATAACAGTAATAGTATATGTACTGTATATAGTAATATATAATAGTAATAGTATATGTACTGTATATAGTAATATATAATAGTAATAGTATATATAATAGTAATAGTATATATAATAGTAATAGTATATATAATAGTAATAGTATATGTACTGTATATAGTAATATATAATAGTAATAGTATATGTACTGTATATAGTAATATATAATAGTAATAGTATATATAATAGTAATAGTACATGTACTGTATATAGTAATATATAATAGTAATAGTATATATAATAGTAATAGTATATGTACTGTATAATAGTAATATATAATAGTATATATAACAGTAATAGTATATGTACTGTATAATAGTAATATATAATAGTAATAGTATATAGTAATATATAATAGTAGTAGTAATATATAATAGTAATAGTATATATAATAGTAATAGTACATGTACTGTATATAGTAATATATAATAGTAATAGTATATATAACAGTAATAGTATATGTACTGTATAATAGTAATATATAATAGTAATAGTATATATAATAGTAATAGTACATGTACTGTATATAGTAATATATAATAGTAATAGTATATATAATAGTAATAGTATATAGTAATATATAATAGTAGTAGTAATATATAATAGTAATAGTATATGTACTGTATAATAGTAATATATAATAGTATATATAACAGTCATAGTATATGTACTGTATAATAGTAATATATAATAGTAATAGTATATATAATAGTAATAGTAAATGTACTGTATAATAGTAATATATAATAGTAATCGTATATATAATAGTAATAGTATATATAATAGTAATAGCATATGTACTGTATAATAGTGATATATAATAGTAATCGTATATATAATAGTAATAGTATATATAATAGTAATAGTAAATGTACTGTATAATAGTAATCGTATATATAATAGTAATAGTATATATAATCGTAATAGTAAATGTACTGTATAATAGTGATATATAATAGTAATCGTATATATAATAGTATATATAATAGTAATAGCATATGTACTGTATAATAGTGATATATAATAGTAATCGTATATATAATAGTAATCGTATATATAACAGTAATAGTATATGTACTATATAATAGTAATATATAATAGTAATAGTATATATAATAGTAATAGCATATGTACTGTATAATAGTGATATATAATAGTAATCGTATATATAATAGTAATAGTATATATAATAGTAATAGTAAATGTACTGTATAATAGTAATATATAATAGTAATCGTATATATAATAGTAATAGTATATATAATAGTAATAGCATATGTACTGTATAATAGTGATATATAATAGTAATCATATATATAATAGTAATAGTATATATAATAGTAATAGTAAATGTACTGTATAATAGTGATATATAATAGTAATCGTATATATAATAGTAATAGTATATATAATAGTAATAGCATATGTACTGTATAATAGTGATATATAATAGTAATCATATATATAATAGTAATAGTATATATAATAGTAATAGTAAATGTACTGTATAATAGTGATATATAATAGTAATCGTATATATAATAGTAATAGCATATGTACTGTATAATAGTGATATATAATAGTATTGTGGCGTCCATACCGCCGGTCCGTCCGTGGTGGCGTAGCGGACCGTGATCTGGATCAGCCGGCTCGGTTTCAGCGCCGCTGACGGCAGGCTGATGTTCAGCGAGGAGCCGTAGTCCGTGAACGGGTCGACCCGGTACGTGAGGGAGACCGGCTCCTCCTGCCCGGCGCCGGGGACTTTACAGTCTATGGAGTGGATGAGGAGGGAGGGGTGGGAGTCCAGGACCAGGGTGTGGACCCCCGGCTGGACCGGGATCAGGTCCAGAACCAACCAGCCGCTCATCTCCTTCACGGCAAAGTTGAGCCGCAGGTCCAGGTGGAGGTGACGCAGCTGGAAGCAGCGGAAGTTAGACGCCGAGGCCACGTCCACCAGAGGGCACCGCGGGGTCCCGGGACCCGGACCCGGACCCGCCGAGGGTCGCTCCGAGTCCCCGACACACCGGGCCCCAGAGACCGGCAGGGACTTACGGCAGCAGCATAGCGAGGTGGGAGTCTGGTGGAGCTCTGCCATCATGAGCTAAACCTGGGACTAAACCCCGCTTAGACCTGGACTAACTGCATCCAAGACCAGCACCAAAAACCCACAGAGTCCAGAACCAACACCGACTGTCTTCACAAGGACAGAACAGACCAGGTCCGACTACATTTAACCCCAGACTGTCTACAGTCAGCCCTCTATGGAAGCCAGACCGGACTACATTCAGACCCCACTAAACCTGAGTCCAACAAAACCTGAACCAGAACTAAACGATAAGGACACTTTAACTGGACTACCTGCTTCTAGACACCAGGCGAAAACTGGGACGGACTACATTCAAACTGGGTTTTAAGCCTGAGACCCGGTCTAGTTTTAGTCTCTCTGTCAGTCAAAATACATTCAAAACCTCATTCAACAAAAGTCTAGATCTAGACCGGATCTAAACACCGATAAGGACACTTAAGAACGGGGTTTGACCCGGGACTACCTGGTTCTAGACCCAGTAAACACAGACTAGTAGTTAACCAGCCTGGTTCTACCTCAGACTGAGAACAGCCCTCTATGAGAGACCAGACCAGACTACATTCAGAACCTCATTAAAGAAACGCCTCGTTGAACTCAAACAAACACCCATAAGGACACTGATCCAGAGCTGAGGACTACCTGTCTCCAGACCTGGTTCTACCTGTCTCCAGACCTGGTTCTACCTGGTTCTACCTGCCTCCAGACCTGGTTCTACCTGTCTCTAGGCTCCCACCTGGTTCTACCTGTCTCTAGACTCCCAACTGGCTCTACCTGTCTCTAGACTCCCACCTGGTTCTACCCGTCTCTAGGATCCCACCTGGTTCTACCCGTCTCTAGGCTCACACCTGGTTCTACCTGGTTCTACCCGTCTCTAGGCTCCCACCTGGTTCTACCTGTCTCTAGGCTCCCAACTGGTTCTACCCGTCTCTTGGCTCCCAACTGGTTCTACCCGTCTCTAGGCTCCCACCTGGTTCTACCCGTCTCTAGACTCCCACCTGGTTCTACCCGTCTCTAGGCTCCCACCTGGTTCTACCCGTCTCTAGGCTCCCACCTGGTTCTACCTGGTTCTACCCGTCTCTAGGCTCCCACCTGGTTCTACCCGTCTCTAGGCTCCCACCTGGTTCTACCCGTCTCTAGGCTCCCACCTGGTTCTACCCGTCTCTAGGCTCCCACCTGGTTCTACCTGTCTCTAGGCTCCCACCTGGTTCTACCTGGTTCCAGACCTCCACTCTGACAACATTAAGAGCCTAACTTTAGCCCCCATATAAGCAGACTGAGTCTACATTCAACCCAGTTTAAAGCCCAGACAGGTGTACAGGTGAACAGGTGAACAGGTGAACAGGTGACTGTCAGCAGACTACATTGATGAAGTGTGTGATTGTCAGTCTGCTGTTAAACACTGAAGGACTCTGATGAGGAGCTCAACCGGCTAACTGGTTTCAGAGGCTAGCTGCTCTGCAGGTTAGCACCTTTAGCTTCAGGACACTTCGCCAAACTCCCTTTAAACAACACAGTACCTCTAACACACGGTACCACGGTACCTCTAACACACGGTACCACGGTACCTCTAACACACGGTACCACGGTACCTCTAACACACGGTACCACGGTACCTCTAACACACGGTACCACGGTACCTCTCTACCTCTAACACACGGTACCACGGTACCTCTAACACACGGTACCACGGTACCTCTAACACACGGTACCACGGTACCTCTAACACACGGTACCACGGTACCTCTCTACCTCTAACACACGGTACCACGGTACCTCTAACACACGGTACCACGGTACCTCTCTACCTCTAACACACGGTACCACGGTACCTCTCTACCTCTAACACACGGTACCACGGTACCTCTCTACCTCTAACACACGGTACCACGGTACCTCTCTACCTCTAACACACGGTACCACGGTACCACTCTACCTCTAACACACGGTACCACGGTACCTCTAACACACGGTACCACGGTACCTCTAACACACGGTACCACGGTACCTCTAACACACGGTACCACGGTACCTCTCTACCTCTAACACACGGTACCACGGTACCTCTAACACACGGTACCACGGTACCTCTCTACCTCTAACACACGGTACCACGGTACCTCTCTACCTCTAACACACGGTACCACGGTACCTCTCTACCTCTAACACACGGTACCACGGTACCACTCTACCTCTAACACACGGTACCACGGTACCTCTAACACACGGTACCACGGTACCTCTAACACACGGTACCACGGTACCTCTAACACACGGTACCACGGTACCACTCTACCTCTAACACACGGTACCACGGTACCTCTAACACACGGTACCACGGTACCACGGTACCTCTCTACCTCTAACACACGGTACCACGGTACCACGGTACCACGGTACCACTCTACCTCTAACACACGGTACCACGGTACCACTAACACACGGTACCACGGTACCACTCTACCTCTAACACACGGTACCACGGTACCTCTAACACACGGTACCACGGTACCACTAACACACGGTACCACGGTACCACTCTACCTCTAACACACGGTACCACGGTACCTCTAACACACGGTACCACGGTACCACGGTACCTCTAACACACGGTACCACGGTACCTCTAACACACGGTACCACGGTACCACGGTACCACGGTACCACTCTACCTCTAACACACGGTACCACGGTACCACGGTACCTCTCTACCTCTAACACACGGTACCACGGTACCACGGTACCTCTAACACACGGTACCACGGTACCTCTAACACACGGTACCACGGTACCACGGTACCACGGTACCACTCTACCTCTAACACACGGTACCACGGTACCACTAACACACGGTACCACGGTACCAGGCGGTACCAGGCGGTACCACCAGAGACAACCTGATAATGACTAAACTAACCTGGTTAGCACAGCGAGCTAATTAGCTCAGAGGCTAATTAGCATTAGCAGCAGATTAGCAGCAGTTCATGTAAAATCCATCAGAGACTCAAACACACCGAGCACCGGCACCGGTACCGGTACCGGCCACCGGCTGCTGCTGGAGACTCAGCCCCGATCCCTGCTCCTAGTCCCGGACTCTGGATCCGGATCCTCCCGGTGGAGCTGCTGCTGCTGCTGGAGGAGATCAGAGGACCAGGACGGTTCAATAGAGGCCCTGCTCCGGACAAACAGGAAGTCACTCCAGCGGTAGTTAGAGGAGCCGGCTACAGGTACAGGTACAGCTACAGGTACAGCTACAGGTACAGGTACAGCTACAGGTACAGGTACAGGTACAGCTACAGCTACAGGTACAGGTACAGGTACAGGTACAACTACAGGTACAGGTACAGGTACAGCTACAGGTACAACTACAGGTACAGCTACAGGTACAGGTACAGCTACAGCTACAGGTGCAGGTACAGCTACAGGTACAGCTACAGCTACAACTACAGCTACAGGTACAGGTACAACTACAGCTACAGGTGCAGGTACAGCTACAGGTACAGCTACAGCTACAACTACAGCTACAGGTACAACTACAGCTACAGGTACAACTACAGGTACAACTACAGGTACAGGTACAGCTACAGGTACAGCTACAGGTACAACTACAGGTACAGCTACAGGTACAACTACAGGTACAGCTACAACTACAGGTGCAGGTACAGCTACAGGTACAACTACAGGTACAGGTACAGGTACAGCTACAGCTACAGGTACAGGTAACTTTTTTTTCCCAACATTTTTCAGACTTTTTTTTTCAGGCATTTTTTTTCCAACATTTTTTAAAGTCTTTTTTTAAAACATTTTTCAATCTTTTTTTTTCAGGCATTTTTTCCAGTCTTTTTTTCAAGAATTTTTCAAACCTTTTTTTCAGACATTTTTTTCAAAAAATCTTTCCCAACATTTTTCAAACTTTTTTTTCAGACATTTTTTTCCAACATTTTTCAGACTTTTTTTTCAGATATTTTTCAGTCTTTTTTCAAGACATTTTTTTCCAAAATTTTTCAAAAAATCTTTCCCAACATTTTTCAAAAAATCTTTCCCAACATTTTTCAAACTTTTTTTCAGACATTTTTTTCCGAACATTTTTTCAAACTTTTTTTTTCAGACATTTTTTTCCAACATTTTTCAGAAAAAATCTTCCCAACATTTTTCAAACTTTTTTCAGACATTTTTCAGTCTTTTTTTCGAGAATTTTCCAAAATTTCTTTTTTCAAGACATTTTTTTCCAAAATTTTTCAAAAAATCTTTTCCAAAATTTTTCAAACTTTTTTTCAGACATATTTCAGGGTTTTTTTCAAGCATTTTTCAAATTCTTTTTTCAGGCATTTTTTCCAGTCTTTTTTTCAAGAATTTTTCAAACCTTTTTTTCAGACATTTTTTTCAAAAAATCTTTCCCAACATTTTTCAAACTTTTTTTTCCGAACATTTTTTCAAACTTTTTTTTTCAGACATTTTTTTCCAACATTTTTCAGACTTTTTTTTCAGATATTTTTCACAGTCTTTTTTCAAGATATTTTTTTCCAAAATTTTTCAAAAAATCTTTCCCAAAATTTTTCAAAAAATCTTTCCCAACATTTTTCAAACTTTTTTTCAGACATTTTTTTCCGAACATTTTTTCAAACTTTTTTTTTCAGACATTTTTTTCCAACATTTTTCAGAAAAAATCTTCCCAACATTTTTCAAACTTTTTTCAGACATTTTTCAGTCTTTTTTCAAGACATTTTTTTCCAAAATTTTTCAAAAAATCTTTTCCAAAATTTTTCAAACTTTTTCAGACATCTTTCAGGGTTTTTTTCAAGCATTTTTCAAATTCTTTTTTCAGACATTTTTTAGAGGCTTTTTTTCCAGATATTTTTTTTCAACATTTTTCAAATTTTTTTTTCTGACATTTTTTAGTGTCTTTTTTTAATTTATTTAATTCATTTTTGTTAATCTTTAGTCAGTTATTTATGATTTTTATGTATTTTATTTCATGTATGTTTGCTCATTTTCATACACATACAAATGGTTTTCCTTTATTATATTATGTTATTTATTTATATTCTATTTTTATTCAATTTTAATATATTATATTACTAATAATAATATAATATATTGTATAATATAATAATAAATACAAATTTATAAAAAGTAAATAAAAATATAGTGAATACACTTATGTATACATTTGTATACATACAATTTTATTTTTAATTTATATATATATTTATATTGTATATTTGTATTTGTTTATTTATTTACCTTTATTTATATTTTATTAAAGGTTTATTTTTAGTAATATGTTAGATTTGTTATAATCCCTATATTACTTGTATATATATTTGATTTTTTATCAACCCTTTATTAACATTTTATTAACTTTATTAACAGTCTCTTCAGAATCAGAGTCGCCTCCGACAGACAGATGACAGTAACAGATACTACCACGTACTCAGTAGTAATACTACCACGTACTCAGTAGTAATACTACCACGTACTCAGTAGTAATACTACCACGTACTCAGTAGTAATACTACCACGTACTCTGTAGTAATACTACCACGTACTCAGTAGTAATACTACCACGTACTCAGTAGTAATACTACCACGTACTCTGTAGTAATACTACCACGTACTCAGTAGTAATACTACCACGTACTCAGTAGTAATACTACCACGTACTCAGTAGTAATACTACCACGTACTCTGTAGTAATACTACCACGTACTCAGTAGTAATACTACCACGTACTCAGTAGTAATACTATCACGTACTCTGTAGTAATACTACCACGTACTCAGTAGTAATACTATCACGTACTCTGTAGTAATACTACCACGTACTCTGTAGTAATACTACCACGTACTCAGTAGTAATACTACCACGTACTCTGTAGTAATACTACCACGTACTCTGTAGTAATACTACCACGTACTCTGGTACAAGTAAAAGCCGTGCATTCTAAATGATTAGCGACAAAAATATACTCCTCATATACAGTACTTATATTACAGTACTTATACTACAGTACAAAGAGCAAAAGTACTCATTATGCAGAATCATATCTATTTATTTATTATAGTTCTAATGCTGCTTTATGTAATAATATTAATAATTAATAATAATAATAAACTACTGAGTACTTCAGTTCTAGAAGTACTGCTCAGATATTATAGGATCAACACAGTAATACTACAGTACTACTATACTACAGTACATAATATCATTTACACGTTATCCATCAGTAGCAGTACATCAGTTAGTATTAATAGTGAGTACTAGTACAACACCAGTGTGTGTACTTCCTCTCTTATTGAGTACTGTCTGAATACATGTGATCATCAGTATCATGCAGCCTGACCCCGGCTCCAGCACTTCATGTTGTAGTACTCTCGTGTACTTTTCTTTATACTTCATGTTGTAGTACTCTCGTGTACTTTTCTTTATACTTCATGTTGTAGTACTTTTCTTTATACTTCATGTTGTAGTACTTTTCTTTATACTTCATGTTGTAGTACTCTCGTGTACTTTTCTTTATACTTCATGTTGTAGTACTCTCGTGTACTTTTCTTTATACTTCATGTTGTAGTACTCTCGTGTACTTTTCTTTATACTTCATGTTGTAGTACTCTCGTGTACTTTTCTATAGACTCACTTTAAACCTGTCTGACAGCGAGTCGTGTCTGTGAGGTCAAACTCAGGGCTCAACCTGCCACACTGCTGCCCTCTGCTGTCTGTTAGTGGTGCTACACACAGACACCTGAACGCATCTTAAAGGGACCGTCTGGCACAGTTCAGACCCAGATCCAGACCCTAGTCCCAGTTCAGAACCGGATCCAGCCCCTAGTCCCAGTTCAGAACCGGATCCAGCCCCTAGTCCCTCTCCCTAGGGAGCCTCACTGAGCTGAGAGTGGGAGAGACCAGAGACCAGGGACCAGAGACCAGAGACCAGGGACCAGAGACCAGAGACCAGAGACCAGAGACCAGAGACCAGACTAGAACTGGGCCAAACCCTCATTCATTTATTTATCCAACTAACTGGAGGTGGACAAAATATTAGAAACAGTGAATAGACTGATCACCGATCGATCACTGATCATTGAGCTGATGTATTGATGAATCATTGATTAGAATGAGGAGACGGAGACGGATCTTTGGACCTGATATCAGTTTTATTGTTTCTGTACAAACGAGAACATCGACGGCTGCAGATGTTTCCTCTTCACACTCGAGAAGGATACAGCATCTGGAAACAGACAGGAAGTCAGACAGGAAGTCACAGACCGTCACAATAAAAGACAACACAGAGGAGACGGGTTAACACACTCACAGTTTCCAGCTCTTTACTAGTACTCCACACTAACCCTGAGCTCTCAGTGGAGCTACAGACTCTTTACAGACTCAATAAGAAAGTCCCAACCGAATATATATATTTGAATATAATTGTATTTTTGATTATACATTATACCCATACTATACCGTAATCAATAGGACTAGTGGAATTAACATATTGATATTTGTAGTACTTCTCTTTTCATGTGAAACATTAAAATCAATCAGTCTGAGCGATGTATTGTGAACTTGTTCAGGTACAGGAAACACCTGCTGATGCGTTTAAAGACACTCAGAAATCTAAGAATTCAACAGGCAACAAACCAACAAGTGACTTTGTTGTGACTCTCAGATGTCCGAGTGTCCCTGAACACAGCGGAGGTCCTTGAACTCACCACTCTGACTCTGTGTCCCATGGCTTTAGCTGGCAGGTTGCTGCTGAACTTGGCTCGGACCATGCCGCTGCTCCCGTGGGCCCGGGTCACCTTCCCCCAGATCACACGGGTCTTATTGGGTTTACCGCCCGGCGTCACCGTGTTCCTGCAGACACAACACAGGGTCCAGTTAACCCCCACACACACCGGTTTCAGTCTCCCGTCCGTCTAATGGACGAGCGTCTCCCGTCCGTCTAACCGGGCGAGTGTCTCCCGTCCGTCTAATGGACGAGCGTCTCCCGTCCGTCTAATGGATGAGCGTCTCCCGTCCGTCTAACCGGGCGAGCGTCCCCCGTCTGCCTAACGGGCGAGCGTCCCCCGTCTGCCTAACGGGCGAGCGTCTCCCGTCCGTCTAACCGGACGTGCGTCTCCCGTCCGTCTAACCGGACGAGCGTCTCCCGTCCGTCTAACCGGGCGAGCGTCTCCCGTCCGTCTAATGGACGAGCGTCTCCCGTCCGTCTAATGGACGAGCGTCTCCCGTCCGTCTAATGGACGAGCGTCTCCCGTCCGTCTAACCGGGCGAGCGTCCCCCGTCTGCCTAACGGGCGAGCGTCTCCCGTCCGTCTAACCGGTCGAGCGTCTCCCGTCCGTCTAACCGGACGAGCGTCTCCCGTCCGACTAACCGGGCGAGCGTCCCCCGTCTGCCTAACGGGCGAGCGTCTCCCGTCCGTCTAACCGGGCGAGCGTCCCCCGTCCGTCTAACCGGTCGAGCGTCTCCCGTCCGTCTAACCGGTCGAGCGTCTCCCGTCCGTCTAACCGGGCGAGCGTCCCCCGTCCGTCTAACCGGTCGAGCGTCTCCCGTCCGTCTAACCGGGCGAGCGTCTCCCGTCCATCTAACCGGGCGAGCGTCCCCCGTCTGCCTAACGGGCGAGCGTCTAACGGGCGAGCCACTCCCGTCTGCCTAACCGGGCGTGCGTCTTCCGTCTGCTTAACCGGCGTGCATCTCCTGTCCCCCTAACCGGTCGAGCGTCTACCATCTGTCTAACCGGGCGTGCGTCTCCTGTCCCCCTAACCGGTCGAGCGTCTACCGTCTGTCTAACCGGGCGTGCGTCTCCTGTCCCCCTAACGGACGAGCGTCTCCTGTCCGTCTAACCGGTCGTGCGTCTCCTGTCCCCCTAACGGACGAGCGTCTCCTGTCCGTCTAACCGGTCGTGCGTCCCCCTAACAGACGAGCGTATCCTGTCCGTCTAACTGGTCGAGCGTCTCCCGTCTGTCCAACGGGAGAGCGTCTCCCGTCTGTCCAACAGGTGAGTGTCTCTTACTTCTTGGCCTTGTAGACGTAGGCGCAGCGTTTCCCGAGGTAGAAGTCCACCTCGTCTCTGGTGTAACATCCCTCGAGCTTCAGCAGCGCCGTGTTTTCACGCTGGTTCCTCAGACCGCGCTTATAGCCGGTGAAGATGGCCTTACTCCATAGTCTGACCAATCAAACACAGACACAGATCAGTCTGACCAATCAAACACAGAGAGAGTTAGTAGTGGAGACAGCAGCTGGACTCAGGTGAGACCAGCCGACAGGTGCTGCTGCTTACCTTCCAGGCATCGTCAGTCTTCTCCAGGTGAGTCCACCTGCACACACAAACAGTCACATGATCAGCAGAGTTCACTTCTGTTGTCCCCAGCAGCTGGTCTGTTCTACTGTCTGCTCACAACCCATCAAAACCCTAAATACCAGGATGTAGAGTCCCAGGTGTAGCTGAGTGATCAGACCGACTACAGTCCACCACCTGTCTCACCTTCACAGCACTGAGATCAGATATGAGCAGCTGTGTGGAGCTAACAGGAAGCTAACAGGAAGCTAGCAGGTAACATGTTGCAGCCACAGATCTTTAGGGGGACACGGGCCGCTGCCTCAGCCGGTCCAGCCGGTCCTCAGGGCCTCGTCCCACCCAGCTCATCACCTGTGTGACCTGCTGCCGTCTGGCTACAGATACAGCTCAATGAAAGCACCTCCAGACTCCGTTTGTCTCTCTGGGTCATACGGACACGGAACAGACAATACATCTGCAGTATGAATACACTAAATGTGAAATACATCCGTCTGTGCAATATATCCTTTGATACAAAATACACGAGTTCAACTACCTGTTCACACGTTACTTATTTACATCCCATCTGCTTCATACTTCTACTGTAACACTTGTTTCTATTCATTTACTCCATCTACTGTTTTATTTGCTGTATAACTGTTTGACCTGTTCTCCGTTTATCTGCCTCGTTTAGTCTCCAGGTTAGTTTTAAAGCTCTGACCAGACGTGGACTGAATCTCCTATTGAACACCACGACATGAAGGCTTTCTGTTCTGTTCCAACAGCTGCTCTCAACTCTGGAGCTACCAGCGGACCGGTTAGAGTGTAACACCTGATGGACATCCGTCTGAGACATAAACACGACTCTCTGATGCCAACACGCTGACTAACATCCCGGTAACCTCCCGGTAACACGCTGACTAACATCCCGGTAACCTCCCGGTAACACGCTGACTAACATCCCGGTAACCTCCCGGTAACACGCTGACTAACATCCCGGTAACCTCCCGGTAACACGCTGACTAACATCCCGGTAACCTCCCGGTAACACGCTGACTAACATCCCGGTAACCTCCCGGTAACACGCTGACTGTAACATCCCGGTAACCTCCCGGTAACACGCTGACTAACATCCCGGTAACCTCCCGGTAACACGCTGACTAACATCCTGGTAACCTCCCGGTAACACGCTGACTGTAACATCCCGGTAACCTCCCGGTAACACGCTGACTAACATCCCGGTAACCTCCCGGTAACACGCTGACTGTAACATCCCGGTAACCTCCCGGTAACACGCTGACTAACATCCCGGTAACCTCCCGGTAACACGCTGACTAACATCCCGGTAACCTCCCGGTAACACGCTGACTAACATCCCGGTAACCTCCCGGTAACACGCTGACTGTAACATCCCGGTAACCTCCCGGTAACACGCTGACTAACATCCCGGTAACCTCCCGGTAACACGCTGACTAACATCCCGGTAACCTCCCGGTAACACGCTGACTGTAACATCCCGGTAACCTCCCGGTAACACGCTGACTAACATCCCGGTAACCTCCCGGTAACACGCTGACTAACATCCCGGTAACCTCCCGGTAACACGCTGACTGTAACATCCCGGTAACCTCCCGGTAACACGCTGACTAACATCCCGGTAACCTCCCGGTAACACGCTGACTGTAACATCCCGGTAACCTCCCGGTAACACGCTGACTAACATCCCGGTAACCTCCCGGTAACACGCTGACTAACATCCCGGTAACCTCCCGGTAACACGCTGACTGTAACATCCCGGTAACCTCCCGGTAACACGCTGACTAACATCCCGGTAACCTCCCGGTAACACGCTGACTAACATCCCGGTAACCTCCCGGTAACACGCTGACTAACATCCCGGTAACCTCCCGGTAACACGCTGACTAACATCCCGGTAACCTCCCGGTAACACGCTGACTAACATCCCGGTAACCTCCCGGTAACACGCTGACTAACATCCCGGTAACCTCCCGGTAACACGCTGACTAACATCCTGGTAACCTCCCGGTAACACGCTGACTGTAACATCCCGGTAACCTCCCGGTAACACGCTGACTAACATCCCGGTAACCTCCCGGTAACACGCTGACTGTAACATCCCGGTAACCTCCCGGTAACACGCTGACTAACATCCCGGTAACCTCCCGGTAACACGCTGACTGTAACATCCCGGTAACCTCCCGGTAACACGCTGACTAACATCCCGGTAACCTCCCGGTAACACGCTGACTAACATCCCGGTAACCTCCCGGTAACACGCTGACTAACATCCCGGTAACCTCCCGGTAACACGCTGACTAACATCCCGGTAACCTCCCGGTAACACGCTGACTGTAACATCCCGGTAACCTCCCGGTAACACGCTGACTAACATCCCGGTAACACGCTGACTAACATCCCGGTAACCTCCCCGGTAACACGCTGACTGTAACATCCCGGTAACCTCCCGGTAACACGCTGACTAACATCCCCGGTAGACACGCTGACTAAACATCCCGGTAACCTCCGGTAACACGCTGACTAACATCCCGGTAACCTTCCCGGTAACACGCTGACTAACATCCCCGGTAACCTCCCGGTAAACGCTGACTGTAACATCCCGGTAACCTCCGGTAACACGCTGACTAACCATCCCGGTAACCTCCCTGGTAACACGGCTGACTAACTCCCGGTAACCTCCCGGTAACACGCTGACTAACATCCCGGTAACCTCCCGGTAACACGCTGACTAACATCCCGGTAACCTCCCGGTAACACGCTGACTAACATCCCGGTAACCTCCCGGTAACACGCTGACTAACATCCCGGTAACCTCCCGGTAACACGCTGACTGTAACATCCCGGTAACCTCCCGGTAACACGCTGACTAACATCCCGGTAACCTCCCGGTAACACGCTGACTAACATCCCGGTAACCTCCCGGTAACACGCTGACTGTAACATCCCGGTAACCTCCCGGTAACACGCTGACTAACATCCCGGTAACCTCCCGGTAACACGCTGACTGTAACATCCCGGTAACCTCCCGGTAACACGCTGACTAACATCCCGGTAACCTCCCGGTAACACGCTGACTAACATCCCGGTAACCTCCCGGTAACACGCTGACTGTAACATCCCGGTAACCTCCCGGTAACACGCTGACTAACATCCCGGTAACCTCCCGGTAACACGCTGACTGTAACATCCCGGTAACCTCCCGGTAACACGCTGACTAACATCCCGGTAACCTCCCGGTAACACGCTGACTAACATCCCGGTAACATCCCGGTAACACGCTGACTGTAACATCCCGGTAACATCCCGGTAACATCCCGGTAACATCCCGGTAACACGCTGACAGGACCGGGAGAGAAACTATAGTTTATACCGGCTCCACCGCCAGCAGACCGGGAGGTGTCTCTGAGTCTCCCCGGCCAGCAGCCTCTCTGCCCGGCCAGGCTCCGCTCCACCAGCCGCTGTTAGCTCCGGTAGCTGTTAGCTCTGCTATCCAGTCTAAATCTCCGCCATCGCGGCCCGCAGCAGCGCCCCGCCGCGCCGGTGCCCGGGGCGCAGTGTGCCCGGTGCGTGGCGGCGGGTATTGCGCGGGCAGAGGCTGTATTAGAGGAGTTATTTCAGGTTGTAGTCGGACATGCAGACACTCACCGTCTCTCTCCGAACAGCAAGATGGAGGGAAAGGATGCGCGAAAGGGATGCTGGGTAATTATGGTCCACAGAGGTGTCCGCGGAGCTGCCTGAACAGAAAGAGGAGAAATTAATATCTTACTTTATTTCATGTTTTAATCATTCCTACTATGTTTTTAAGTATCCCGCCTTTACTTTATACTTTATTATTTTAGCCAATTTTACAGTTTTTTATTTTAAAGCACTTTGTGTTAAAACAGCTGCTACACAAATAAATCTTATTATTATTATTATTTAATAACCCCTTAAAGGGCCTGTTAGTCAGAATCATAATGTGTTGTTAACAGCTTCACCTGTGTCCGTTAAGTCAACTGAAGTCAGCGTCCTGTTGCTGGCGCTCGTGCTCGCTCTACATAGACATGAAGGAGCATCACTTCACAAGACACGGGAAACCTCTGTTGGTCTGGAGGAGCTGCAGCAGTTATTTCTGCACAAACGTCCCCTGAACATTCACTAGATATTCTCAGAGCTAAACTAACTCTTCTGCAGTGTGGAGTGAGCAGCATGCACGTGAGAGGTGGAGAGAGAGAGAGAGAAGGAGCGTGGTGTGTGAGTGAAGGCAGGCAGAGGAGCAGAGACTCCGGTCACACGCCAGCTCGTGTCCCACCCGGTACATTTATACGCTTAAAAAGTTACAAACAGTCCCTTTAAAACATCTAATCATTAACTTGTGTTGATTAATATGTTTTATTATTCTAGATATATTCTATTTAATTACATTTTTTGAATCATTTTAATCTTGAATTGGATACAAATAGAATGTATGTATGAATTAATCCTGGGAGTGATAACAGATAATTATAATAAATATATCATAATGAAACAACATATAACATCATGACAGCGTATAAAAGCTTCATTATAGAACTTCTATTGTTCCCTTAGAGCTCCATGTGGAACTAAATACAAAGGAAAGTAATAGAAGTCTACCGGTCAGACTGCACAAGAGAAACAACATGAAACTGTTTATTAATCTATATTGATATACATATATATATATATATATATAGAAGTAAAGAGAGACGTGGATGAGGTGATGGAGCGAGTCAAATTAAAATATTTATTTAAAGCATTTAAACTCAACTCTTCATACAGATGTGTTCAAATCTTTTATACAGAAACAAGAAAACAGGAAACAAATGTAAAACTGACAGTCTGTTTGTCCTCCATGAGACAACGGTGGAATGTCCTTTAAAACCACATGAGCCCGCCGTCACATGACCCCGTCACCGCCGCCACATAACCCCGTCACCACGTCACATGACCCCGTCACATGACCCGCCGTCATGTCACATGACCCCGTCACTGCCGCCACGTCACATGACCCCGTCACATGACCCCGTCACATGACCCCGTCACCGGCGCAGGAGAAACACACGAAGAACAAAAAACATTAAACATCTGTACAAACATGACACCACCTGGTCAGTCAGCGCACGAGGACGCCCGTCTGCTCAGGACACGGAGACACGGAGACACAGAGACACGGGATTGGACAGCACAACTGTCAATCAATCACAGTGGGGGGTGAGGGTCTGCTGGGCCCTGAGTTCGGCCTCACAGGACCAGATTAAAGGTGCCAGGTGAAGCTGCGTTCAGGGTCCCTCTGGTCCCAGCCGCTCAGCTGAAGGTGTGATGCTGCGTTCAGGGGAAATAGGAACAAACTGAACATCATGTCCCCTGAATGCAGCATGAGAGATAGAACATGCTGGTCATCGTCTCTGTGGAGGTCAAACTGTGACATCATCACATCCAGAACAACCTGAACTCTACGTACAGAACCAGGACCGGGACCGGATCCGGAGCAGAGGGTCGACTCTCAGTCTGGAACGGTGACGTACGGTGACTCCACCGCAGGAACACGGCGACGCCACGACCGCCTTTAGAGTTCGCTGCTCCTTTAACCACGTGGAGATGACCTCGTGAACAAAAAACAAAGTCTCTCGTCCTTTGACCTTTGACCTTTGACCCTGGACTGCGTCCGTCCATGATGCTCTATGTGACATATATATATAATATATATATATATATATGTATATATTTACAGAGTATATTTGTACACATATATTCAATAAAGACCGTGACTGGTTTAGCGTCAGAGGATTCATATAAAAAATGTCCCAGAATGCAACAGAAACATCAGCAGCTCGTCGTCTGAGGTCTATTTATTCTACTACTCTTCTTTATTTATGAGCGTTAATAAATAACGTTGACGTGTTGACGTGTTGAACGTTTACAGACGTGTGACTCAGGCCTGTTGTCCTGATCAATAAAGACATTAGATAATGTTATTAGTGTCTCTGATTTCATCGGAACGTTATCGTGCCGTATAAATAAAGTTTTATTATAAAGTTAAAAAAAAGAAAGAAAATTACTCAACTTTGTGAAACTGTTTTTAATGAATGAATGAATTATGACCCCTCAGGTCAGGTGATTAAAGGTCAGATAATGATGGACTCTGAGCCGCAGCACGTGATCAATGAACCTGATTGATGTTGCTAGATGAAGGTGATGACCACCTGATTGGATCGGCCAGGTCACCTGAGCCGTCACAGAGACAAAGAGATCCTGTGAACGGAGACGAGACGTCCGTCTGACGTCAACAAAGAGCCTCCGAGTCAGAGTCACATGACCGCTGATGTCACTCAAACTGACGTCCAATCAGAACTCAGTCAGGTTTGAAATAGTTTGGATGTGACGGAGAGAACGGAGCCGAAGACTCAACTGATCTCACAACATGCTACCTACAGTTAGCACTGTTAGCTAGTGTTAGCGCCACCTCCAGGTTAGCTAGCATTAGCATGTACACCTGTACACCTGTACACATGTACACCTGCGTATCGCCGTCATGAGGACGTCATCTCTAAACCAACATTATCCACACAAGCTGATGTTAGCATGAAGCTACATTAGCGCAGCTAGCTGTGATGCTAAAGCTAGCATGCTTTTAGCTAACTGTTAGCTAATTATATTTGAAAGATGTAAACTTTAAAACCAACTAGCCCAGTTAGCTCCCATACAAACCAACTAGCCCAGTTAGCTCCCATACAAACCAACTAGCCCAGTTAGCTCCCATACAAACCAACTAGCCCAGTTAGCTCCCATACAAACCAACTAGCCCAGTTAGCTCCCATACAAACCAACTAGCCCAGTTAGCTCCCATACAAACCAACTAGCCCAGTTAGCTCCCATACAAACCAACTAGCCCAGTTAGCTCCCATACAAACCAACTAGCCCAGTTAGCTCCCATACAAACCAACTAGCCCAGTTAGCTCCCATACAAACCAACTAGCCCAGTTAGCTCCCATACAAACCAACTAGCTTCATAATGTTCTTATATTAATAACATGACATGCTAATGATGTTATCATCTCAAAACAACATGTTAGCTACATTAGCTTCAGCTCCAAACCGACTCATTGAATGTTAGCTCGTATTTGAAGCTAGCCGTTTCACCGGAAGCTTCACAGCTAGCTTCATGTTAGCTTCATGTTAGCTTCATGCTAGCTTCATGTTAGCTCGTATTAGCTTCATGTTAGCTTCACAGCTAGCTTCATGTTAGCTTCATGTTAGCTTCATGTTAGCTCGTATTAGCTTCATGTTAGCTTCACAGCTAGCTTCATGTTAGCTTCATGCTAGCTTCACAGCTAGCTTCATGTTAGCTTCATGCTAGCTTCATGTTAGCTTCATGTTAGCTTCATGCTAGCTTCATGTTAGCTTCATGCTAGCTTCACAGCTAGCTTCATGTTAGCTTCATGCTAGCTTCATGTTAGCTTCATGTTAGCTTCATGTTAGCTTCATGTTAGCTTCATGCTAGCTTCATGTTAGCTCGTATTAGCAGTGTCTTCTGTACATTTATGGACCAATATTAGCTTGAATCTCAAACCAAGTGGTTTAATATCAGCTAATAATGAATGTTAATCTACAAACCAACACGGTTCACAATGTTAGCTAGTGTTAGCGTTGTTAGCGTAACATGAATACTGCTACCGTTAGCAGCGAGCTCCATTAGTGTCATCTGAATGAACAACCTGCTGTACATTTATGCTAACTACTGTTAGCTTCATCTTTTTCCATGTAAAGTAACATTAGCATTTAGCTACATTAGCATTTAGCTACATTAGCATGTAGCTACATTAGCATTTAGCTACATTAGCTTCCACTCCAGACCAACCGGGTCACGTAAACCACGTCACTCTTTCTTGTAGTCACAGGTTTTAAAGACTATTTGACATGTTTGGTTTGTTTTTAAAGTTGAATTTACACATTTAGTGTCTGAATGTTATTAATGTTATCCGTTAGCTCCGTTAGCTCCGTTAGCTTCAGCGTGTTTATTAGATCCATAAATAAATCAGATCAGAGATCAAGAAGGCCTCGACCTCCACGACGGTCCGTAACAGAAGACGACCCGCAACGTTAGCAGTTAGCTGTGTCAGCTCTCAAACCTCCTCCATCCATCAGGCTGATAATGACATCATCAACCATCAGGCTGATAATGACATCATCATCCATCAGGCTGATAATGACATCATCAACCATCAGGCTGATAATGACATCAGCCTAACGTCCAGATGGAATCACAGGACTGTTTATAGACGGTAACATGATGAGATGCTGTTGGGGATTGTAACGTTCCTGTTCTCTGAATGACTGAATGAATATAACCTGCTCATATTTAGCTCTTTATTCATTTCACTCTACGGTCGCTCTCGTCTCTACGTCCACCGAGCAGCTCGTCCGTCAGCAGGACGATTGAACTCAGGTATGGGTGAGTACGCTGGTCTATGGACCAATCAGATCCCATCATTTATTCACCTGTTTAACTGAGTTCTTCTTCTCTGCTCCAGAACAGCAGCCTTCACTGTGCTGTCACCCTGGAGGTATCATGGCTACTACTGTTTTACAGCAGAGAAGAAGAACTGACTCGTCACAGCTGTTTATTAATAATAATAACTATATTTGTATCATGCTGTTATTGGATCGGTGCTCGGTATCGGTATGAGGAAGGAATAAATGGTCTCAGAACATCTCTCCAGATCTTCCTGTAAGTTGGTGGGGGGGTGTAGGAGCTGATCTGGATCAGCATTATGAATGACTCATGGAGACGACCCGGTGGAGCTCTGATCTCTCAGAGTCCTTCTGGTGTCTCTGTGGTCTCATTCTCTAGTTAGTGGAACCGGTCCCAGGGTTAACGCTGAAGACCCGTTAACAGGTAACGGCTGATCACTCTGAGCTACGAGCTGTGGGACATGTTGTCTTTGAGGGTTCAGCTGTGCCGGTCTCTCCGTCAGAACCAGACCTGCTGCTGTTCTGGATCACTCTTGAAGACCCAGACCTGCTGCTGTTCTGGATCACTCTTTAAGACCCAGACCTGCTGCTGTTCTGGATCACTCTTGAAGACCCAGACCTGCTGCTGTTCTGGATCACTCTTGAAGACCCAGACCTGCTGCTGTTCTGGATCACTCTTTAAGACCCAGACCTGCTGCTGTTCTGGATCACTCTTTAAGACCCAGACCTGCTGCTGTTCTGGATCACTCTTTAAGACCCAGACCTGCTGCTGTTCTGGATCACTCTTTAAGACCCAGACCTGCTGCTGTTCTGGATCACTGTTTACCTCTCCACCTGAACACGTCACCACTAACTACCAGGAGCGTTACAGGAGGTCGACTGAGCGCGTGCGGTGGTGGTGGCGGCGGCGGCGGCGGCAGCGTCTACATGCTGGCGGAGGGTCCGGGCGTCGGCGTTGTCGTGGTGACGGGGTGTCTGGGCGGGGCCAGGTCCAGCAGGGCGCTGACGGTCCGGGCCACCTGGGGGAGCCCTCGCTCCTCCAAGATGTGAAGAGGAAGACACAACTGACTCTACAGAGACAGACACCACAGAGGAAGACACACACACACAGCCGGGGGGGGGGACAAAAGAAAACACAACGGAAAGGCGGGTCAACGGATGGTAAATTAAATTAATGAGTAAAACAACAGTAACCATGGCAACACAAGGGATAAAAAAACAACCAGGGGCAGCAACTCAACATGAGAACATGAGCTGATGGAGGAAAGAAAGAGAGACAGGAAGGAGTGACGTATACACGTTGTTATCACGTTAACGTTGACAGCCCTAATATATATATATATATATGTATATATATATATATATATAAATATAAATATATTTATATATATATATAAACATTGAGCATCTTTTCCAGTGGAGAGTTAGAGACACAGAGTGAGAGGAGGAGCTTTAGTTCACTTTATTCATGTTCAGAAGGTCAATCCTCCTTTAGAGACACTCACTGTTAAAAAACACTCAGACACTCAACACATCTTCACCATCATCATCCTCACTCTTCACCATCATCATCCTCACTCTTCACCATCATCATCCTCACTCTTCACCATCATCATCCTCACTCTTCACCATCATCATCCTCACTCTTCACCATCATCATCCTCACTCTTCACCATCATCATCCTCACTCTTCACCATCATCATCCTCACTCTTCACCTTCATCATCCTCACTCTTCATCATCCTCACTCTTCACCATCATCATCCTCACTCTTCACCATCATCATCCTCACTCTTCACCATCATCATCCTCACTCTTCACCATCATCATCCTCACTCTTCACCTTCATCATCCTCACTCTTCACCTTCATCATCCTCACTCTTCATCATCCTCACTCTTCACCATCATCATCCTCACTCTTCACCATCATCATCCTCACTCTTCACCTTCATCATCCTCACTCTTCACCATCATCATCCTCACTCTTCACCATCATCATCCTCACTCTTCACCATCATCATCCTCACTCTTCACCATCATCATCCTCACTCTTCACCTTCATCATCCTTACTCTTTATCTCCAATAAAGCACACAGCGCCATCAGCAGTAACCCAGTTCAGGAAGTGATCATCTCCCTGGTTCCCTCCACTAACAGGAAGTGATCATCTCCTAACAGCCAATGGGATTGTTCCATTGGGTTTTGGATTATTACAGTAAATAATCTCTGTGGTAAACACACATTTTGTTCAGGAGGATAATCTCCACTAATGAACACCATTTTATGATTTATGAAGCATGAATGCAATCAGCAGAAACCATTTCATAGTTTTTCTTTGTAGTTAGCATCATACTCATTTGTTTTTGTAGCATCTTGTTCAATCTTTAAAAAATGTTCCTTCTCTGTTTGTCAGAGTTGCATTTCAGAACTCTTCTTGTTGGACCTGCTGTCTCTGAACGATCACCTCTCCACAAACACCGATGGAGCCAACAAGAGTTCTACACGGTTCTTCAGTTCTTAAAGAACAGGTTGTCCTGCTCCACACAGACATAGCAGTAAAGTGCTGCTTACGGTTCTTCTGTTTGTTGTAGTACCTGAATCTGGATTTAGTTTCACCTCTTGAGCAGAACCCAGATTTAGTTCCAGGAGCTCCAAAGCAAGTTCCTGCAGGGGATTTAAAGGACCATGAGAGTCCCTGACCTGCCAACACTGAAGGGTTCCTACAGTTTCAGGAGTTCTTCCCCAAATAAAGGGACAGTCGCTCCATGTTGAAGTTATCTTTATTCATGACACGTCAGCTGAGTGTCTCAAACACTGTTGGTATCACAGAGAGGAAGACCACGAGAAAAAACAGATTTTTCGTGCACAAAGCTCGTTTCCCAGAACATGTGTACATACAGTACGGCAGGTTTCTGGCATGGGGGGGGGGAGGTCTCCAGAGGCTGTGTTGGGGTGGGAGGATTGACTCTGGACCACTTTACAAATAGTAAAAACTGTCAAAAAACACACTCAGACAGGCAGCCAAACATAAGGCACACGGGGTGGAGCTTCAACAGGCAGGAAACAAGTTTCAGGGTAAACCTCCAACTTTGGGGGATTGTCAAGTTTCACCTGAGGGATCACCTGATCCTCCGAGGGATCGCGTGATCCCTCAGAGGATCACGCGATCCTCCGTGGCTTCAAAGAATCTCTGATCCTCAGGGAGATAACAGACATATGGCAAGTTTAGCAGAGGTGGACAAAGTCATTGTTCTGGCTTGTTCTTGGCTATGAAGTGCTGACTCAAGGCCAACAAGCCCCAAATAAAGGCCAAGTAAAAACCAACAAGTCCCAGGTCAAGACCAACAAGTCCCAAGTCAACACCAAGTAAAGATATACTTCTACGTCAAGATTGACAAGCCCTAAGTCAAGGCCAACAAGTACCAAATAAAGACCAAGCCAAGTCCAAGTCTGAAGTCAAGACTAACAAGTCCCAAGTCAAGACCAAGTCAAGACTAACAAGCCCAAAATAAAGACCAAGTAAAAATTAACTCCAAAGTCGAGACCAACAAGTTCCAAGTCAACACCAAGTCAAGATATACTTCTACGTCAAGATCGACAAGCCCTAAGTCAAGCCCAACAAGTACCAAATAAAGACCAAGCCAAGTCCAAGTCTCAAGTCAAGACTAACAAGTCCCAAGTCAAGGCCAAGGCAAGACTAACAAGTCTCAGGTCAAGGCCAGCCAGTACCAAATAGAGACCAAGTCCAACCCCGAAGTCAAGGCCAACAAGTTCCAAATAGAGACCAAGTCCAACTCCCAAGTCAACACCAACTAAAGACCAAATCCTAAGTCTAGATCAAGAAGTCTCAAGTCAAGACCAACAAGTCTTAAACTTTTCATTGGTCTGACTGCTGGTCTTCACTAACATACACACCTTTACCTCTGCTCTGAAACCTGATTGGCTGCTGTCGGATTGATTCAATCAAAGTATCTGTTGTCAGGAAACTGAAGACGGTAAAGAAGATTTGGGGATATCAAGTCATCCCAAGTTAAAAGGCTAAGGTCCAAGTGAGGTCATGAGTCATTGGTGTTTAAGTCAAAGTTGAGTTGCAAATCTTTTGTCAGGTCTTATGTCATCAGACTCAGGGCCCGAGTCCAAGTGGTTGGAGTCCACACCTCTGGAGTTTAGACAGCAGGGATTTTAAGGACTTTAAAGGCTTGATTGGTTTGATTTGTAAATGATCACTGTGACGACAGCGTGACGTTGTGACCCCGTGACCAAGCCATGTGACCGAGCGGACGCTACTGCGCCTGCTCTATGGGCCCAACGGATGCGGAAGATCGCCGGAAGGTCCGGGTACCCTTCCACTTGGAAGTCGAGTCAGCCTCCAACGCTGGATCCAGTTCTCTTTATACATCCATGGATACAGGCCTTGTACTGGACTGCTGTGATGAAGGCAGAGCTCTACGCTCCACTCCTAACCTAATGGTCATGAGCTCCAAGCACTGATCAATGAATGAGATCAGGGATACTAGTCACTTAAGTGACTTTTCTTGGAGGTATTCCAGGCACGTGCAACTGGAAGGAGACCCCGGGGGTAGACCAGGGATACACTGGAGGGGTTACATATCCCATCAGGCCTGGGAAGGACTTGGGATCCTCCAGGAGGAGCTGGAGATCACAGCTAGGGAGACATGCATTGGCACAGCTTTTCTTAGTCTGCTGCCTCCACGATCCAAGACTCCTGGACGCCTCCCTCTGGAAGTCCGGAACGTGACTGGAGGGGCCAGTGGGGGGAGACACCTTCCAGTGTTGACGTTCAGAACAAGTCTTGATTTCCAATGCGGTTCCACGTGGTACAATCTAGTTCTGATGGGGTACACCCCAGCCCTTATATATCGACCACCTGGCCTGGGAACGCCTGAGGGTCCTCCAACAAGAGCAGGTGGCTACCATGACGGACATCTGGCTTATCTCACTACGCCTACTGCAACCACAACCCAGGCCTGGTGAGATGGATGATATACAGAGCCGAGCTAGACGTTAGCGAGGTGTTTCTTCATGGCTCAAGTTTTTGTGCAAAATACAAAATGTTTAACTACTTTAAATGTTGTGCTTATTTAATTACGGAGTTATTTTGGTGCATAGTGGGAACCGCTGATAGTGATCAAGTAGTCCGCTGACAGTGTCCACTTTGGGTCTTTTACTACACGACAACATCTGGAAAAACATTTTAAAACTACGTTAGACTAACGATAGTTGAATTCTTGTTTTGTTTTTTACTCTACTCCCATGATGCTTCGCCTCGCGGACCGTCTGCTTTACGGCTGGACACGCTGCGGTAGGGCTGCACAATTAATCCGATATTAACCGCGATCACGCTTTAGGCTTCTGAACATGATCGCCTGAGATGTTGATGTTTGAAATGTGCTCCTAGAAAAATGCTGCAGCAGATCAAATCTTCCTAAACTACCAGCCAGCAGCCAGCGATCCAGATGTTTTGGCTTCACCTTTGGGTATAGATATTATCTATACAACCAATGGGAATAAATTAAGAGCATAAAATTGTTTATCTAGCTCTTATTTGTGCTAATTTTGCTCTCAAAGTGCACCAGATTGAAGGATTTCACTTTAAATTGTAGCTAATAAAAGGGGTAGGGTGAATATTACTACGGATGCACCGATACCACTTTTTTTCAGACCGGGTACAAGTACTTCCATTTCGGTACTCTCCGATACCGAGTACCGATACGAGTACTTCTCTGTGCCTAAAGACCCTCGTTAACAGCTGGAGGGTGAGA
Organism: Sebastes umbrosus; assembly: GCF_015220745.1. Classification (NCBI taxonomy): domain Eukaryota; kingdom Metazoa; phylum Chordata; class Actinopteri; order Perciformes; family Sebastidae; genus Sebastes; species Sebastes umbrosus. The sequence continues at coordinate 6,042 of NW_023618514.1, read as the reverse complement.
GCGACGCACGGCAGGCTGGGGAGTCCCGCATACGAGGCGGTGCGCCGCGACCGGCTGTAGGTCGGCTTGGAAAGGCTCGGGGCGGAGGTGCTTCCCGGGGCCGTGGACAGAGTGTCACCGGGGCGGACTGTCCTCAGTGCACCCCGACCACGTCGTGCCCCCAGGGCGGGGCTCGGCCCACGTAAAAGGGGCCAGGGGTCTGCGGCGATGTCGGCAACCCACCCGACCCGTCTTGAAACACGGACCAAGGAGTCTAACACACACGCAAGTCAGAAGGTGCAAGCAAAACACCGTGGCGCAATGAAAGTGAGGACCGGCCCGTCTCACCCGCACCTTCGGGGAGGTGGAGCGCGAGCGCGTGCAATAGGACCCGCAAGATGGTGACGAGAGGTTAACGTCACGCTGCTGTAAAGTGGTATCGGTGCCGTTGTATCAGAGCTGTTATGCGAGTACATGAGCACAGTATCGGACCTGATACTGGCATCGGTGCATCCCTAAATATTACTGTATTTTTTCATATTGCAAAATATATTTATATTAGAAAAAAATACTTCAATATCAGTTTTTTCCAACCCTGTGAAGCCATGAATGTACATCAACAGGGATGTAGCACAGCATGGGAGTGAAAGCTGCGCTCTGTTTGTTTTAATGTGAAAGTGAAATCAAAATATGTATGATGAATTATCGTGATGAATAATCGTGATTATCATTTTGGCCATAATCGTGCAGCCGGCCAACAACGGCGACGCCTTCCCCCCCTCGGTGAGAGGGAAGAAGCAGAAGAAGCGAGCCAGTAAATAATGAAGCGGTCAGTTTCATTACTTTGTCTTCATGTAATAAATATAAACATGTTAATTAGACGGTGATGGATCCGACCCGGACAGACGTGGTGACTATCAGCGGTTCCCACTGTACGGAGACGTTCCTGGAGACGACATCAGTGATAAGACTGAGACGTGGTTTCTGTTGGACATGTCGTCCTCAGGCTGGTTCAGGCGTGCGGTGCCAGGTGTACGTAGATGGCACACAGCACCGACATGATGGACAGGTAGAAGAGGGCGAAGCCCGCCAGCTGGACCCGAGGGGAGGGGTCGATCGGGGGCGGGGCCATGGACAGCAACACGCCCACCGTTCCATAAACCCCGCCCCCGTCCCCATCCAGGACCTCCCCCACTGAACAGAGACTGTCCTGAGGGTGTCGAGGTGGGATGGACACGGTGGAGGATAAACGGTCAGAGACAAAGAGATGAAAAAAGGAGTGATGAAAGACGGGAAGATGAAAGAGAAGAAAAACAGCTGTTAGTGGAGGAGAAGCAGTGATGTCACGCAAGTCCTTCAGTGAGGCCACGCCCACGTAGACGCAGACAACCACGAGGTTTCTCCTCGTTAGCGTAGGAGCCTCCACCGTTCTATACTGGTGGTACTGGTCCAGTCTGGTGCTACTGGTGTTACTGGTCCAGTCTAGTGCTACTGGTGGTACTGGTCCAGTCTGGTGGTACTGGTCCAGTCTGGTGCTACTGGTCCAGTCTGGTGGTACTAGTCCAGTCTGGTGCTACTGGTGTTACTGTTCCAGTCTGGTGCTACTGGTGGTACTGGTCCAGTCTGGTGCTACTGGTGGAACTGGTCCAGTCTGGTGCTACTGGTGGTACTGGTCCAGTCTGGTGGTACTGGTCCAGTCTGGTGCTACTGGTCCAGTCTGGTGTTACTGGTCCAGTCTGGTGGCACTGGTCCAGTCTGGGTATAAGCTACAGTATAATCTTACCTGAGGAACACCCATCCTGCGACACGCCTCCAGGAAGTTCTCAACGTTTCGTCGACATTTGGCCATGGTGAGTTTAGGCTGCAGGACACAACGCAGCACCAGAGTTATAATAATAACCAACAGCAATCTCCTTAATAATAATAATAATAATATTAATAACAACAATAACAATAATAACAATAATAATGATAATAATAATAATGATGATAATAATAATAATAATGATGATAATAATAATAATAATGAGAATAATGATAATAATAATAATAATGATAATAATAATAATGATGATAATAATAATAATAATGATAATAATAATAATAATAATAATGATAATAATAATAATAATGATAAGTTCTCACCACAGCGGGGGAGGGGACGTGGATGCTGGGGACGGACCGAGGTCTCACGTGATTGGCCAAGTGACAAAGCACCACCCCGTCTGTCAGAGCTGCTCCCAGGTCGCTAGGCAACGACACCTTCAGACGAGCCTCGATATTCTGACAGAGAGACAGACAGAGAGACAAACAAAGAGACAGGTAGAGCGACAGGTAGAGAGACAGACAGAGAGACAGACAGAGAGACAGGTAGAGAGACAGACAGAGAGACAGACAGAGAGACAGACAGAGAGACAGACAGACAGACAGAGAGACAGACAGAGAGACAGACAGGTTAACATCCAGTCCATCAAACTCAGGGACTGTGTGTGATGTCAGCAGGAGTCACACCAGAACAGGTGTACCAACCTTCCTGAGCTGCTCCACCAGCTCAGCATCTTCTCCCACCAGAGGAGGAGCAGCAGGAGCAGCAGGAGCCTCCACCCGGGTCTGAGGAGCAGCAGCATCACCTGGACCAAACACAGAAGTCACACACTGTCCACGGCTGGTTCACCTTCAGATAACGCTGCTGAGTTACACTGAGAGCTGTCAGAGAGCAGCAAACACAGTCACCTCATGCTGCTGGTTTACAGCACACTAGCAGCAGTGTTGTAAAGCAGCTACACTGGTGATCAGATGGTTTACAGCACAGCGGCAGCAGCGTTGTAAAGCAGCTACACTGGTGATCAGATGGTTTACAGCACAGCAGCAGCAGCGTTGTAAAGCAGCTACACTGTGGTGATCAGATGGTTTACAGCACAGCGGCAGCAGTGTTGTAAAGCAGCTACACTGGTGATCAAATGGTTTACAGCACAGCAGCAGCAGTGTTGTAAAGCAGCTACACTGGTGATCAGATGGTTTACAGCACAGCAGCAGCAGCGTTGTAAAGCAGCTACACTGTGGTGATCAGATGGTTTACAGCACAGCGGCAGCAGCGTTGTAAAGCAGCTACACTGTGGTGATCAGATGGTTTACAGCACAGCGGCAGCAGCGTTGTAAAGCAGCTACACTGTGGTGATCAGATGGTTTACAGCACAGCGGCAGCAGCGTTGTAAAGCAGCTACACTGTGGTGATCAGATGGTTTACAGCACAGCGGCAGCAGCGTTGTAAAGCAGCTACACTGTGGTGATCAGATGGTTTACAGCAGCAGCGGCAGCAGTGTTGTAAAGCAGCTACACTGTGGTGATCAGATGGTTTACAGCAGCAGCGGCAGCAGTGTTGTAAACAACACCTGAACACCTGAACGCCTCACCTTTCCTCTTCTCTTCTTTCTGACTGAGGCGAAACAGGAAGCTCTCTGGTCTCAGACCGGCTGTCCGACAGGAGGCCACGCCCCCTGAGCTGGGGTACGAAGGCGACTGATTGGCTGGAAGAAAAAACACATCAATCAATCAATCGATCAATGAAAATCAGTCAGTAAAACATGACAGGATGTGAACTCCAGAGTCATGGAGGTGATGTTTTACCTGTAGGAGACAGAGCAGCTCTGTCCTCTCCCTGCAGAAACACAGGACAGGAAGTGAGACAGTATTTAGAGATGCACTAACATGAGATGTATGAGCAGTATCAGGGTACGGGTTCCTGTGGGGGCTTGGCCAAACTCTTACCATGAAGAGGGCGGAGTCATCTGTGTGGGTGGAGCGTCTGGAGGGGTAGACGTTCTGAACACACACACACACACACACACACACACACACACACACACAGAGACATGAGGTGAGGGTGAACAGGTGTGGAAGTGAAGGGGCGTGGCCTACATCTAGAGGAGGCGGAGCTACAACACTGATTAAATTACCAGAACACACCTGAACCAGTAAGATGAGAGTATTCAGAGCGTTCTGTCACTTTAAGGGTTTTAAGGAGTTTTAACCAGAATTAAAACAGATGTGACGGATAAATATGAAGGTTATTATTATTATTATTATTATTATTATTATTATTAAGGAGGTACAAGCAGTGAACATTTAACCCTGATCCAGGACTGTCAGAACGTTGAACAAACAGATGAAGATCCAACACCAGGAGGTGACCACGGCGTCACGCCGCGGTGTCACGCCACGGTGTCACGCCACGGTGTCACGCCACGTTGTCACGCCACGTTGTCACGCCACGTTGTCACGCCACGTTGTCACGCCACGTTGTCACACCACCGTGTCATGCCACCGTGTCATGCCACCGTGTCATGGCGTCATGCCACCGTGTCATGCCACCGTGTCATGCCACCGTGTCATGCCACCGTGTCATGGTGTCACGCCACCGTGTCATGGAGTCACGCCACCGTGTCATGGTGTCACGCCACTGTGTCATGCCACCGTGTCATGCCACCGTGTCATGGTGTCACGCCACCGTGTCATGCCACCGTGTCATGCCACCGTGTCATGCCACCGTGTCATGCCATGGTGTCATGCCATGGTGTCATGCCATGCCATTTTGTACCACCGTGTCACGTTCCAGTATAAACAAAGCTTAACAGTGGTGTGTAGAGAGAGACTCACCTCGCTTTCTGGACTGGACTTTGTTGGACTCTGAGCTGCTTTATGCTGAAAAACAACAACAACAACAACAACAACTGTTAGTGTGAACTGGTTAGACTGGTTAGACTGATTAGACTGGGGTGTGACTGGTTAGACTGGGGTGTGACTGGTTAGACTGGGGTGTGACTGGTTAGACTGGGGTGTGACTGGTTAGACTGGTACCTTAGTGTAGCTGGTGACGGAGTCTCTCTGCAGAGATCGGTTCTTGTGTCTCTCCTCGTCGTACCTCAGAGCAGCGAGCTGAGCCTCCCTCCTCATCTTCTCCACCCCCCCGGAACCAACAACACCTCCTCTCTGAGGGGGGGGACAGACAGACAGACAGAGAGACAGAGAGACAGAGAGACAGACAGAGAGAGAGACAGACAGAGAGACAGAGAGACAGACAGAGAGAGAGACAGAGAGACAGACAGAGAGAGAGACAGAGAGAGAGACAGACAGACAGACAGACAGACAGACAGACAGACAGAGAGACAGAGAGACAGACAGATGGACAGACAGACAGATGGACAGGAGTAGCTGTGATTTGTTGTTGATGGTGTAAATCATGAAGTGATGTTTGTATCAGGCAGCAGAAGGGTGTTACCTGGCTCTGAGCACTAGAGGGCGCTGGGACTCCATCAACCACACTCCTACAGAACAGAGAGACAGACAGACAGACAGAGAGACAGCAGACAGACAGACAGACAGACAGACAGAGAGACAGCAGACAGACAGACAGACAGACAGACAGACAGAGAGACAGCAGAGAGACAGACAGACAGACAGAGAGACAGGATGTGAGACAGCTCAGAGGTGTTGTACAGTCAGCATGTTGTCTGTCAGTCAGTAGTACTCAGTAGTACTAGAGTACCTGTGTAGTCTCCTCGTGTCTTCTGTCCTTGAGTTGGTTTTGACCGGAGAACCCTGGACACACAAACAGGAAGTCAAACAGAGCTTTACAAAATAAACTAACTAGGGCTGTCAGTCCATTTCAATATTTAATCCCACATTTTGTATCTGTTCTAAATGAACCTTAAAGGGAGATCAGTCCAGTATTTAATCCTCTTATCAACATGGGAGTGGACTAATATGCTGCTTTATGTAAATGTATGTATATATTTATTATTGTAAATCAATGAACAACACAAATCAATAACAGATATTGATCCAGAAACCCTCACAGGTACTGCATTTAGCATAAAACAATATGCTCCAATCATAACATGTCAAACTGCAGCCCAACAGGCAACAACAGCTGTCAGTGTGTCAGTGTGCTGACTTGACTATGACTTGCCCCAAACTGCATGTGATGATCATAAAGTGGGCATGTCTGTAAAGGGGAGACTCGTGGGTACCCATAGAACCCATTTACATTCACTGATCTGGAGG
>NW_023618513.1:22500-32839 GCF_015220745.1 Sebastes umbrosus | reverse complement strand
CTATGTCTATGTCTATATCTATGTCTATGTCTTTATCTATGTCTATGTCTATATCTATATCTATGTCTATCTTTATCTATGTCTATGTTTATGTCTATATCTATGTCTATGTCTTTATCTATGTCTATGTCTATATCTATGTCTATGTCTTTATCTATGTCTATGTCTATATCTATATCTATGTCTATATCTATATCTATGTCTATGTTTATGTCTATATCTATGTCTATGTCTTTATCTATGTCTATGTCTATATCTATATCTATGTCTATCTTTATCTATGTCTATGTTTATGTCTATATCTATGTCTATGTCTATATCTATGTCTATGTCTTTATCTATATCTATATCTATATCTATCTGAACGAAACTACAAAATTCAGATTTACAGAATAACTTAATAAAAACTTTACAAAAACTTAACAAATTAAAAAAAACTTTATCAAACAAATTTACAAAAAAACTTTATCAAGCAAATTTACAGAACAACTTTATATATTTTTACTAAACTTTATAAAACAACTTTACTAAGCAACTTTACAGAACAACTTTAGGAATGTAAAAGTGTAGCCGAACTGAGTAGGAAGCATTGATTGATTGATTGATTGATTGATTGATTGATTGATTGATTGATTGATTGATTGATTGGTTACCTGCCACCACGGTGAGGCTTTGAGGGTCGTTGCCATGGATACAGTGAGCTGCGGTGACGACCCAGTCGGGTTTGATCAGAGCTCCTCCACAGTGACTGTTTCCATTCAGCTTAATCAGAACCTGATGGACGGATACATAGATCAATATAGATATATATCTGTATATATATAGATAGATATATATACATAGCTATCTATATATATCTATATATATATATACAACGTATATAATACCTGACATGTTGTACGTTACCTGCCAGGGACAGTCTCCTTTAGGACAGATGTTGGATCCCACCAGTCTGGTCTGATCCACCACGCTCTGGTTCTGACCCGGCTCCTGTGGAGGCAGCTGACCACACGGATACTCCACTGGAAACACAAATACTGCTGTTACTATATTATTACCATGTTATACATAATACAATAAGTTAAACCTGGTTTCACCAAAGAACTACCAAGTACTGTGATATATAAGAAACAGTACCGCCGTGTAGAAATACTCTTAAATACTACTTAACAACTTTACTAAACAACTTTACTAAACAACTTTACTTAACAACTTTACTTAACAACGTTACTAAACAACTTTACTTAACAACTTTACTTAACAACTTTACTTAACAACGTTACTAAACAACTTTACTTAACAACTTTACTAAACAACTTTACTTAACAACTTTACTTAATAACTTTACTAAACAACTTTGCTTAACAACTTTACTTAACAACTTTACTAAACAACTTTACTTAACAACCTTACTTAACAACTTTACTAAACAACTTTACTTAACAACTTTACTTAACAACTTTACTAAACAACTTTACTTAACAACTTTACTTAACAACTTTACTAAACAACTTTACTAAACAACTTTACTAAACAACTTTACTTAACAACTTTACTAAACAACTTTACTTAACAACTTTACTTAACAACTTTACTAAACAACTTTACTTAACAACTTTACTAAACAACTTTATTAAACAGCTTTACTTAACAATTTGACTTAACTGTAAATACTTGTTAGTTGTTAGTTATTTAGCAGCAGCAGGAACACGTTCTGTTAGCATCTCGTCGTAACGGTCCTCCTTGTTTGTTTTTGTTAGTTCAGAGTCTGCTGCCCCCTACTGGTCACCGGCTGAACTGAATACACAAAGGTACGTATAATACTAGTAAACACATGTTTATGGAAGTAGTATTTGTACCCTGAGCGACACACTGACGTCCGTCTTCTCCCAGTTTGTATCCGTCAGCACACAAACATTTACGTCGAACTCCTGAACCGTCACAGAAGTGTTGACAGTGTCCGTTCTGGTAAAGACACTTCAGCAGGTCTTCTATCACTGAGAACATAAATATATTATAACATTAATATACATTAATATTACTACGTCGTATTCCTGAACTGTCACTTCAGCAGGTCTTCTATCACTGAGGACATAAAGACACGATATATATTTATATAATAACAGTTAACACAGTTCTTAAACAACTTAACAGTTTTCTAAAACAACTTAACAATCTTCTAAATCAACTTAACAATCTTCTAAAACAACTTAACAGTTTTCTTAAACAACTTAACAATCTTCTAAAGCAACTTAACAATCTTCTAAAACAACTTAACAGTTTTCTTAAACAACTTAACAATCTTCTAAAACAACTTAACGGAACAACTTTATAAATCAGTACATTTACTATCGTCACATTGTCTATCCGAAACATTTCACACGTGTAAATTCGTAAAACAAATGTAATATGGTTATAAGCTCTAGTCATTAGCATCTTTTACTCTCAGCAGAAATTGTTAGATTTAATAAATAAATTCAATGAATTACTAAAATAACTTCCAGCTGCTGTTTTATAATTTAAATATCTGATATTTAATGAATGTATTGTTTTACCTGTCTGACAGTATTGACCTTCAAATCCTTCAGGACAGTAACACTGGTAGGACGTCCCCATGCGGACACATGTCCCGTTATTACGACACGGATTGACCTGGCAGGGGTTACGACCTGTGACATAAAATCAATGTTAAAGACAGAGAGACTTATTATTATTATTTTACCTTCCAATCAAAAGATTTTATTAAAACTTTATTCTGCTGCTACAAAATTATTTAATTAGAACAAACCTCCTTCCTGATGTCTTTCAAAAGATGAAAGATGAAAATCATGACCACAAATTATAAATAATGGACAAAGTTAAAGGTGTTACTTACGTGCATACGTCAGCCAGAATTGGTCCTGCAAAGACAGAAAGAAATTAACAAATAACCACATAAATATACAGTAACTGAACATGTTAGAGTGAATTATTCATCATAACTGAACATTTTCAAGAACAGAAGATGCTTTTCTACAGAAACACAGACGATGTATCAACAGACAGTGAGCTAAAGCCAAAAGTTTTTATGCAGCACAAGAATTCTCACGAATGTTAGCTCATACAAACATGTAACTGTCAAATCATAAGCTATATTTAACAAAGAATGACTTATTTTCCAAAAATAAATATCTGCTTTTGTCAAATAACAATAAAAGTTTTGACTCAGATTTTCAGGGTTTGAAAAACTAAAAGTCCAGAAGAAACTCTTAAAGATTCAGTGTCTTGTGTTAAACAACATTTAAATTTTGTCTGACCGTCAGGTCGTCGTCTTCGAAGACTTCTCGTGCCTCCTCGTAGCTGCAGATCTCCTCGACGCATTCCCTCTCCAGGTTTCCTTTTCTCATCTCCTCCAGGAAGCCGCTGTTCGCTCGCCGCCATCTCTGCAGCACTCGGTTGGCCTCGTGCTTCTCGACGAACACTGAAGCAAACGATCAAATAGCTGCATTTATTAAACCTATAACCATCAACACATGCACTAAATGAGGAGCAGGAAACACCCAGAAATACTTGTCTTTTAATTAACTGTGAAATACACTACTGTTGGAACAGTTCATTCAGACTATTTCACATGTAAATAAAACATTATTCTGTTTTTATCTGTTAGAATAAAATAGTTATTATTGAGGGAGAGACGAACATCATCAGCGTAACATCTGATTACTTACTGTAGTGTATATATATTTATATATATAAACATTAATAACATGCTTCCTTGATTACCTGCAGCAGCAGCGACGGCCGACAGCAGGATCCAGACGCCGCAGCAGCTCTTCAGCAACATGATGAGTTCAGAGTCTCAACGAAAACACGAACAAACAACGTTTTGAGTCTTTTAGAAGTCGACGCCCAACGAGCCGCTGAACCCTCCGAGCAGGTCAGTAAACACGTCCAGTTACTGCCAGCTCATCGATTATCAGCAAAATCCTACTGAAGTACACAAGTATCATCAGCTTCATGTAGTTAAAGTATCAGCAGTAACACTAGAAATATAAAGTACTGCAGTAAAGGTACACGTTACTAGTAGTTACTAGTTGTGTACATGAATGATGAAATAATGCAACACACACATTTACTGGCTCTATTGTGAAATTACTAAATAAACTGACAGCAGAATACAAAACCTGACAAACACTAAAATATATAAAAAAAACATATTTTAGATGTTTTATTCATATAAAATATATATAATATAATATACAATAAATTATATTAATATAATGAATATACAATTTGAATCATAGTTTAGATACTTTAACATTAGAAGACACCTCAACGTGACATTATTGTTCATGTTATGATGCAATAACAGAAACTCAGATTTATAACACAATTAATAAATCAGACGGACATTGAACGCCTCACAGACAAACATTTAATTATAAAGTAACCAGATAAAGTATTTGTACCTTTTTCTCCCATCGCTAAATACTGTTCAACATTAACAACATACAAATTTCACAGTTTACATAAGTTATTTTAAAGTACTTTGATATAAGTAGAGCTGTCGATGGATTCATATAGTTAATCATGATTAATCACACATTATTTATCTGTTCTAAATGAACCTTAAAGGGAGATTTATCAAGTATTTAATCCTCTTATCAACATGGGAGTGGACAAATATGCTGCTTTATGTAAATGTATGTATATATTTATTATTATAAATCAATGAACAACACAAATCAATGACAGATATTGATCCAGAAACCCTCACAGGTACTGCATTTAGCATAAAACAATATGCTCCAATCATAACATGGCAAACTGCAGCCCCAATTTTGAAAATGGACATGACAGTTTTTCCTCTCCAACATTTAGTGTAAGTTTGGAGCGTTATTTAACCAGCTAGTCTGACATGGTTGGTACCGATGGACTCATCAGGTTCTGTAGTTTACTATGATACCAGGATCTTCACTCTAGCTTTAAAACTGAGCCGATACAACCTCTGAAAGATTGATTGCGTTAATGCGTTAAAGAAATGAGTCTGATGCTGCTGTTCTGAGTGATGGAGTTCCTCAGGGCTCTGGTCTGGGTCCTGTTGTATTTCATGTTTATTTATGACTGTTGGGTCTTTTAATTCATCATTTAAATGTATGTTTCCACTTCTCTGCAGACGACACACGACTGTATTTGTCAGAAAACTAACCGACCTAAAGGACTGCCCAAAAAGTTCTCACTTCAAATGACGATAAAACCTAAAATATCAAAAATAAAAGTTTCATATGATACCAGTATCTTCACTCTGGCTATAAAACTGAGCCGCTACAACCTAAAAATCACTATTTGCGTTAATTCGTTAGAGAAATTAGTGGCGTTAAAATGGATTTGCGTTATTATCGTGTTAGTGTTGACAGCCCTAATATAGATATATATAAACTACGGGACGGACTCTCAGGTCGTCAGGTTGTGTGTCGAAGCCTCGGTGGTGATGGCCGGTGGGTTTGGCGTCGCCGTCCGGTTGTGGATCCACTCCAGGTAGTTGGACACTCGGGTGTAGATGCCGTAGTTGCCCGGTCGGGCACAGCCCTTCCCCCAGCTGACGATCCCCAGCAGGAACGCTTTCTTCTTGTACTCCGTCACCAGCGGGCCGCCGCTGTCGCCTTTACACGAGTCCTGCCGGCCCTCGATGTATCCGGCGCAGAACATGTTCTCCGTCAGTGCCACGTGGCTCTCCTCCAGGCACTGCTGCGTCCGGATCCGTGGGACTTTCAGCCGCCGCAGGATGTTTGAGGTGGGCCCGTTTTCGCCCCGCCTCCCCCATCCGCTCACCGTGTGCAGGCCAACGGCCCAGAGGTCGCGCTCGGCCAGCGGCCGCGTCGGCAGGCACGCCGGGATCGCGTACGGCGTGTAGACGATGGGCGCCGCCAGGCGTAGCAGGGCGATGTCGTTGTTGGCGGTGCTTTTCACGTAGTTCTCGTGCATGAAGATCTCCAACACCTGGAGGAACTGCTCCGTGCCCTCGTTCACCTCCGTGTTGTGTTCACCTGACGGACACAGAGCTCGATGATTTTAATGGTCAAATTTTAACATGGTAACACACCTGCCGATGAGTCAGGATTCGTACCTGCGACCACCTTCAGGAACTGAGCGTCGGTGTCCTCCAGGCAGTGAGAGGCTGTGAGGATCCACGTAGGTTTATAGATCACTCCTCCACAGATACCTTTACCTTTATACATCAGCAGGACCTGCGGCACACAAGCAGCTTTTACATTTTCATTTTCTAGGATATTTGTTTGTTGACATCTTTGGAGACTTTCCACCAGAACCTGGTTCTGGTTCTGAAGGTACTTTCCAGACTCTCCTCATTGATTGTGTCCTGACATGGAGTGAAGAAGCAGTAGTGAAACAGTAAATGGTGAACTGTCCCTTTAACTGTAACGTACCTGCCAGGGGCATTCACCTTTGGGGCACTCCGTTCCCCCGACGATCCGAGCTCGAGAGTCCAGCTGCTCCGTTTTGTTTTGTCCGTGCAGAACCGGAACCATACCGCACGCTATCGACTCTGAAACCACAAAAACAAATCATACGGTTAAAGTTAACTTTGTAAATTATTATTGTCTTATTTTAAGCTCAGATGTGGCGTCCCACAAGGATCGACACTGGGACCTCTGTTGTTCGGTCAAATTGTTGAGATACTGAGCCAAAAAGAATTACAGTTTCATTTCATATATTTTATCTTAGTGACAAAGTTGAACTTTCAGCATAAACTGAGTCAGAATATTTTCTAATATGAACGACGATAAAACACTAAAAAATCACATGAAAGCATTAAATCGTACTCCGACCTTTCGCTACGCAGCTCCGCCCATCGACGTCCAGGAAGTAGCCGTCAGCACACGAGCAGATCAGTCTTTGTCGTCCCTCGTCTTCATCACAGAAATGGTCACAGCCTCCGTTCTCCAGCTGGCAGGTGGCGTTGACGGCTCCTGTAAAAACATTTAGTTCAACACGAAGAGCAAATATCTGGTTGTTCACTTGTTGATTTTCTGTATCGATGCCAATGAAAAATGTTAGTTTTGGGGACTAACAACCTTCATTTGATTAAATATGTATCAGTGTTAAATAAGAAACTTTGCCTTAATAAGATATCGTCTAAAGTTAGAAAAGTTTCCTAATTTAGAGCTCAAAATACTGAACTTTTAGGTCAACTAGTTTTCTGATAAGTACAGTCGTGTGTCATAAGTACAGTCGTGTGTCAGAAGTTTCAGAAGTGAAAACATACATTTAAATGATGAATTAAAAGACCCAACAGTAACGTATAAACAGGAAATACAACAGGACCCAGACTAGAGCCCTGAGGAACTCCACAGATCAAAACAGCAGCATCACACATGATCTTGTATTTTGACATCGTGGTACTTTTAACAATCCACATGTACACATTGTAGAGGTCAGGTATTTATGATTTAGGAGCGTTTGTTTTGCTCACCCTGCTCACAGTTGAGTCCGCTGAACTGAGGGAGGCAGTAGCAGGTGTAGGTTGAACCCTGAGCAGAGCAGCTACCGCCGTTCAGACAGGGAGTCGATTCACAGCTGTCTGGAACTACAGGACCACAACACAGTCTTTAGTTCAGGATTAAAGTACAATAGATCACACAGTTTAAGAACTACCAAGCACCAATCGTCTACTATGAATCATGGATCACGATCTCTGGTAACCACAACACTTAAAACAAATAACTAGAGCTGTCAAAGCTAACGAGATAATAACTCGTTCTTTAACGCATTAATGCGATTGATTTTTCGGAGGTTGTAGTGGCTCAGTTTTAAAGCTAGAGTGAAGATCCTGGTATCATCTGAAACTACAGAACCTGATGAATCCATCGGTACCAACCATGTCAGATTAGCTGGTCATGAAGGAGGTTAAATAACGCTCCAAACTTACGCTAAAGTTTGGCGAGGAAAGTCATTTGTGCATTTCCATATTCGTCTTACAGCAGATTTTCAGAGTCACTGACCCAAAAATATGACGGCCCTGGATCAGGGTCGGAACCGCCGTTAGCCTCGGTTAGCAGCTAGCATGACTTCATGCTAGGAGACTTTATACCGGTATGAGATTGAATAAATAAGAAAATGTGTGGTTGCTTACGGTTGTACGTTTTCCAGAATTCGTCCTGAGGAAACAGAAACACAGATATCAGTCCAAATGACAGAAACTAGTTTTACAGTAACACTCGTCTTCCTCCGCCAACCGGTCCGGTGTCAGTTCACACCGACGTCACATCGACCGTTTAACACCAAACTATCATCAGCTCATCTTTGAGTCCAAGTGGACGTTTGTGCCAAATTTGAAGGAATTCCCTCCAGAGCGTTTTCTGGACCGGTTGGTCGGAACAACCTAAACACCAGAATAATAAAACGGATTCTGACCGTGGTCTCGGTGTGTTCGAACACCTCCCGGGCCTCCTCGTAGGAGCACTTCTCCTCCAGACACTCCCTCTTCAGATCCCCCATCTGGAGCTCCTCCAGCCAGCCCGAGTTGTACCGCCGAGTCCGGACCAGGACGCCATGGGCTCGACCCGGATCCAGAAAGACTTCCACACAGAGAGACGGAAGGAAGAGTTCAAACAGAAGCCTTCATCTGGTGCAACACTAGCTGGACTTGTGTTCAAACGTTGACTTGGCTCACCTGAAGCCGGCTGGCAGCTGGAGACGCTGAAGACGAAGGTGAAGAAGACTCTCAGCCACATCGTTGGATTTCATCAGAACGTTGTGCTGCTTCGTTGTCGACCCAACGGTGCAAAGTCTGGTCCACACCCCCTCACCCTCTCCCCCCAACTATTGATCACATGTTCCCAGTGGAAATCCCCGTCTGACTCAACATGACCCGGACTAACTAGAGCTTCTGACCCTCACAGGAGGAACTCATGTTGCAGCTGTACAGGTTGCTATGAATCAACAACAAGTTCAGTCTGCTAGGTGGTTGCTAGGTGGTTGCTAGTTGGTTGCTAGGTGGTTGCTAGGTGGCTGCTAGTTGGTTGCTAGGTGTTTGCTAGGTGGTTGCTAGGTGGCTGCTAGTTGGTTGCTAGGTGTTTGCTAGGTGGTTGCTAGGTGGCTGCTAGTTGGTTGCTAGGTGGTTGCTGGATGGTTGCTAGGTGGTTGCTATTTGGTTGCTAGGTGGTTGCTGGATCGTTGCTAGGTTTTCGCTAGGTGGTTGCTAGTTGATTCCTAGTCGGTTGCTAGGTGGTTGAAGGTGGTCGCTAGTTGGTCGCTAGGTGATTGCTAGTTGGTCGCTAGGTGGTTGCTAGTTGGTCGCTAGGTGGTTGCTAGTTGGTTGCTAGGTTTTCGCTAGTTGCTTGCTAGGTGTTTGCTAGTTGCTTGCTAGGTGTTTGCTAGGCGGTTGCTAGGTGGCTGCTAGTTGGTTGCTAGGTGGTTGCTGGATGGTTGCTAGGTGGTTGCTAGGTGGTTGCTAGGTGGTTGCTGGATGGTTGCTAGGTGGTCGCTAGTTGATTCCTGGTTGCTTGCTAGTAGGTTGCTAGGTGGTCGCTAGTTGACTCCTGGTTGCTTGCTAGATGGTTGCTATGCGGTTGTTAGGTGTTTGCTAGGTGGTTGCTAGGTGGTTGCTAGGTGGCTGCTAGTTGGTTGCTAGTTGGCTGCTAGGTGGTTACTAGGTGGTTGCAAGTTGGTTGCTAGTTGGCTGCTAGGTGGTTGCTAGGTGGCTGCTAGTTGGCTGCTAGATGGTTGCTATGCGGTTGCTAGGTGTTTGCTAGGTGGTTGCTAGGTGGTTGCTAGGTGGCTGCTAGGTGGTTGCTAGGTGGCTGCTAGTTGGTTGCTAGGTGGTTGCTAGTTGGCTGCTAGGTGGTTGCTAGGTGGCTGCTAGTTGGTTGCTAGTTGGCTGCTAGGTGGTTGCTAGTTGGCTGCTAGGTGGTTGCTAGGTGGTTGCTAGGTGGCTGCTCACAGGAGGAACTCATGTTGCAGCTGTACAGGTTGCTATGAATCAACAAGTTCAGTTTGTCTTCATCTTTTATTTGTTGACAAATTACCCAATCAGCAGCATCTGTATTACACATCTGTATATCTGTATTACACATCTGTATATCTGTATTACACATCTGTATAGCTGTATTACACATCTGTATATCTGTATTAGTACAGGTTATGAACTCTCCGGTTGAGTAATAACTTCTTCTGGGTTTGGACCTGAACATCTCAGACGGTGGACATGATGTCCTGGATCCAGTCCAGGAAGTTGCTGACTCTGGTGTAGACCCCGTACAGGTTTTCGTTGGCGCAGCCCTTCCCCCAGCTCACCACGCCCGTCAGGAACCAGGTCTTCTTGTAGCGCGTCACCAGAGGG
>NW_023618513.1:0-17500 GCF_015220745.1 Sebastes umbrosus | reverse complement strand
GGTCACTAAGTGGTTGCTGTTTGGTTGCTAGTTGGTCACTAGGTGGTGGCTGTTTGGTCACTAGGTGGTTACTAGGTGGTTGCTAGGTCGTCACTAGGTGGTTGCTGTTTGGTCACTAAGTGGTTGCTGTTTGGTTGCTAGTTGGTCACTAGGTGGTGGCTGTTTGGTCACTAGGTGGTTACTAGGTGGTTGCTAGGTCGTCACTAGGTGGTTGCTGTTTGGTCACTAGGTGGTTGCTGTTTGGTCACTAGGTGGTTGCTAGGTGGTTGCTAGTTGTGTAACAAACCTCCACAGTTGGTGTTGGTCAGGATTCCTCCTGTCGGGTCGTCATGGAACTGGTGAGCCAGATAAAACAGACTGCTGAGAGCTCCTGATGGGTTACAACAAACATCATTAGTGTTCAGCTCCTTACCTGTGATGATCACATGACCTCTCTACCTGTGATGATCACATGACCTCTCTACCTTTGATGATCACATGACCTATGAAGCAGGTATCTAACCTTTAGTGTAGCAGGCCAGACCGAAGTAGTTCACGGCGCTCTGATGGACCTTCAGACGCTCGTTAGAGGACGCCGGAAACCTGCAACACACAGAAAGGATTCTCTTCACAGTTCTGTCGTTCAGTCGATTAAAGCGTCTCATGGTCATTCGGTCGGTCCGGTCGGTTCGGTCGGTTCAGTGGGTTCGGTCGGTTCGGTCGGTTCGGTCGGTTCAGTGGGTTCGGTCGGTTCGGTCGGTTCAGTGGGTTCGGTCGGTTCGGTCGGTTCAGTGGGTTCGGTCGGTTCGGTCGGTTCGGTCGGTTCAGTGGGTTCGGTGGGTTCGGTCGGTTCGGTCGGTTCAGTGGGTTCGGTCGGTTCGGTCGGTTCAGTGGGTTCAGTCGGTTCGGTCGGTTCGGTCGGTTCGGTCGGTTTAGTGGGTTCGGTCGGTTCGGTCGATTCTGTCGGTTCAGTCGGTTCGGTCGGTTCAGCCGGTCCGGTTGGTTCCGCTGGTTCAGCCGGTTCAGTCGGTTCAGTCGGTCCGGCCGGTTCGGTCGGTTCGGTCGGTCCGGTCGGTTTAGCCGGATCAGCCGGTTCAGTCAGACCTGGCGGTTCTGTCGGTTCAGCCGGTTCAGTCGGACCTGGCGGTTCAGTCGGTTCGGTCGGTTCGCTCGGTTCAGCCGGATCAGTCGGTTCAGTCGGTCCGGTCGGTTCAGTCGGTCCGGTCGGTTCTGCCGGTTCAGCCGGTTCGGTCGGTTCGGTCGGTTCGGTCGGTCTGGTCGGTTCGGCCGGTTCGGTCGGTCCAGCCGGATCGGCCGGTTCGGTCGGTCCGGTCGGTCCGGTCGATTCAGCCGGTTCAGCCGGTTCGGTCGGTCCGGTCGGTTCGGTCGGTTCGGTCGGTCCGGTCGGTTCAGCCGGATCAGCCGGTTCAGGCGGTCCGGTCGGTCCGGTCGGTTCGGTCGGTTCAGCCGGTCCAGCCGGTTCGGTCGGTCCGGTCGGTCCGGTCGGTTCGGTCGGTTCGGTCGGTCCGGTCGGTTCAGCCGGATCAGCCGGTTCAGGCGGTCCGGTCGGTTCAGTCGGTTCGGTCGGTTCGGTCGGTTCAGTCGGTTCGGTCGGTTCGGTCGGTTCAGTCGGTTCGGTCGGTTCGGTCGGTTCAGCCGGTTCAGTCGGTTCAGTCGGTCCAGTCGGTTCAGTCGGTCCAGTCGGTTCGGTCGGTTCAGCCGGTTCAGCCGGTTCAGTCGGTTCGGTCGGTTCAGTCGGTTCAGTCGGTCCAGTCGGTTCGGTCGGTTCAGTCGGTTCAGTCGGTCCAGTCGGTTCGGTCGGTTCAGTCGGTCCAGTCGGTTCGGTCGGTTCAGCCAGTTCAGCCGGTTCAGTCGGACCTGGCGGCCTTGCGGCTGTAGCTCTGGCAGGCCTCCCAGGCGTCCAGCCTCCTCAGGGCGTCCTCGGCCTGCTGCCGGACGCTGGCTCCTCCCAGCACGGCGTGCAGCGCCCGGCTGTAGATGGACACGTACTCGGGCACCTTCGGGTGGGGGTGGGTGAGCTTCACGAACTCTACGGCGGCTGAGACCTGAAGACAGACGGGGTCAAAGGTCAGACAGTCACCACGTTATCTGGGAGACGTGAAATAGTTCAGAACCGCCTCCCACCGCTTGGTCCTCCTCGGCCGAGGCGGACAGCAGCACGAAGGGGAGGATCATGGGAAGGCAGCCGATGGCGTCCAGCTGGCTGTCGGGGAACGACGAGCTCAGCTTGTGCGTAGAGCGCTTTTCTGCAAACGCCAAAACCTGAAAACCAGAACAGGATCCAGTGAGACCAGGACCAGCTGGCGGTTCTGTCGGGGTGCGTTTGATTTACCTGACGGGGCGAGGTCGGTCTGCCGTCCTGCCAGCTGGAGAAGAAGGAGCGGTGGCAGGACTCGGCGTAGGTGTCGCGATGCGAGCCGGGCGTGGTCAGGAAGAGGACGTAGTCCGCCAGGACGGCGGCTCGGGCGTCCGGCTGAGAGACGTCGGCGAAACGTCCGTCGGCGAGCGAGCGGGCGGCTCGGAGGGAACAGAGGACGTTCAGGGTGTTGTCCCCCGCCTGAAGACCTGGACACCACAAACACAGTACTCTCAGTACTCAGTACTCAGAAGTAGTATCAGTACTCAGTACTCGGTACTCAGAAGTAGTATTAGTATCAGTACTCAGTGAGTCACTCAGTACCTTGATGGTAGTGGACGGAGCCTTTGGAGGACTTCCACAGGTTCAGTTTGTCGTGGAGGATCACGTTACCGACCACGTCAGGTCGCTTGGCGCCGGACGACCAGGCGGTCCGACCGCTACCGGCTGCAACACATAAACAGGATGTTATGAATAAACTTCCTGTTAGTCACAACAACATAAAACAGGTTCCAGGAGGTCCAGGACTTCGTTAAAGAGGTCCGGGACTTCGTTAAAGAGGTCCAGGACTTCGTTAAAGAGGTCCATGACTTCGTTAAAGAGGTCCAGGACTTCGTTAAAGAGGTCCAGGACTTCGTTAAAGAGGTCCATGACTTCATTAAAGAGATCCATGACTTCATTAAAGAGATCCATGACTTCGTTAAACAGGTCCGGGACTTTGTTAAAGAGGTCCATGACTTCGTTAAACAGGTCCGGGACTTCGTTAAAGAGGTCCGGGACTTCGTTAAAGAGGTCCAGGACTTCATTATAGAGATCCATGACTTTGTTAAACAGGTCCGGGACTTCGTTAAAGAGGTCCATGACTTCATTAAAGAGGTCCGGGACTTCGTTAAAGAGGTCCATGACTTCGTTAAAGAGGTCCAGGACTTCATTAAAGAGATCCATGACTTCGTTAAACAGGTCCGGGACTTCGTTAAAGAGGTCCGGGACTTCGTTAAAGAGGTCCATGACTTCATTAAACAGGTCCGGGACTTCGTTAAAGAGGTCCGGGACTTCGTTAAAGAGGTCCATCACTTCATTAAACAGGTCCAGGACTTCATTAAAGAGATCCATGACTTCGTTAAACAGGTCCGGGACTTCGTTAAAGAGGTCCGGGACTTCGTTAAAGAGGTCCATCACTTCATTAAACAGGTCCAGGACTTCATTAAAGAGATCCATGACTTCGTTAAACAGGTCCGGGACTTCGTTAAAGAGGTCCAGGACTTCATTAAAGAGGTCCGGGACTTCGTTAAAGAGGTCTGGGACTTCGTTAAACAGGTCCAGGACTTCATTAAAGAGGTCCAGGACTTTGTTAAAGCGGTCCAGGACTTCATTAAAGAGGTCCAGGACTTCGTTAAAGAGGTCCAGGACTTCGTTATACAGGTCCAGGACTTCATTAAAGAGGTCCAGGACTTCGTTAAAGAGGTCCAGGACCTCGTTAAAGAGGTCCAGGACTTCGTTAAACAGGTCCAGGACTTCGTTAAAGAGGTCCAGGACTTCGTTATACAGGTCCATGACTTTGTTAAAGAGGTCCAGGACTTTGTTAAAGAGGTCCGGGACTTCGTTAAAGAGGTCCGGGACTTCGTTAAACAGGTCCGGGACTTCGTTAAAGAGGTCCGGGACTTCGTTAAAGAGGTCCATGACTTCATTAAAGAGGTCCATGACTTCATTATACAGGTCCAGGACTTCATTAACGAGGTCCAGGACTTCGTTAAAGAGGTCCATGACTTCGTTAAAGAGGTCCATGACTTCATTAAAGAGATCCATGACTTCGTTAAACAGGTCCGGGACTTCGTTAAAGAGGTCCATGACTTCATTATACAGGTCCAGGACTTCGTTAAAGAGGTCCAGGACTTCGTTAAAGAGGTCCATGACTTCGTTAAAGAGGTCCATGACTTCATTAAAGAGATCCATGACTTCGTTAAACAGGTCCGGGACTTCGTTAAAGAGGTCCATGACTTCGTTAAACAGGTCCGGGACTTCATTAAAGAGGTCCGGGACTTCGTTAAAGAGGTCCAGGACTTCATTATAGAGATCCATGACTTTGTTAAACAGGTCCGGGACTTCGTTAAAGAGGTCCATGACTTCATTAAAGAGGTCCGGGACTTCGTTAAAGAGGTCCATGACTTCGTTAAAGAGGTCCAGGACTTCATTAAAGAGATCCATGACTTCGTTAAACAGGTCCGGGACTTCGTTAAAGAGGTCCGGGACTTCGTTAAAGAGGTCCATGACTTCATTAAACAGGTCCAGGACTTCATTAAAGAGATCCATGACTTCGTTAAACAGGTCCGGGACTTCGTTAAAGAGGTCCAGGACTTCATTAAAGAGGTCCGGGACTTCGTTAAAGAGGTCTGGGACTTCGTTAAACAGGTCCAGGACTTCATTAAAGAGGTCCAGGACTTTGTTAAAGCGGTCCAGGACTTCATTAAAGAGGTCCAGGACTTCGTTAAAGAGGTCCAGGACTTCGTTATACAGGTCCAGGACTTCATTAAAGAGGTCCAGGACTTCGTTAAAGAGGTCCAGGACCTCGTTAAAGAGGTCCAGGACTTCGTTAAACAGGTCCAGGACTTCGTTAAAGAGGTCCAGGACTTCGTTATACAGGTCCATGACTTTGTTAAAGAGGTCCATGACTTTGTTAAAGAGGTCCGGGACTTCGTTAAACAGGTCCGGGACTTCGTTAAAGAGGTCCAGGACCTCGTTAAAGAGGTCCAGGACTTCGTTAAACAGGTCCAGGACTTCATTAAAGAGGTCCGGGACTTCGTTAAAGAGGTCCGGGACTTCGTTAAACAGGTCCAGGACTTCATTAAAGAGGTCCGGGACTTCGTTAAAGAGGTCCGGGACTTCGTTAAACAGGTCCAGGACTTCATTAAAGAGGTCCGGGACTTCGTTAAACAGGTCCGGGACTTCGTTAAAGAGGTCCGGGACTTTGTTAAACAGGTCCAGGACTTCGTTAAACCTGTCCCAGATGTTGGTCCAGATCTTGGTACCGGTGTTGGAGAGGCTGAGGATGCTGGACGGGTGTCGGTCTCTGGGCGAGTTGAATCCAGATATCCAGCCGCCGAAGTCCCTCCTGATGTCCTCGACGTCGTAGTACCAGTGGACCGGCATGGACATGGAGTCCGCTGCACACATCCCCCACAATGCATCACTCACCGACCGCCGCACCTGAGCCATCTGACCTGAGGAGGAAGATGATAATATATATATATATATATTACCTATTGTTTATTTATCTCACCAGTCAGTCCATTAAAACATCTATTATTTATAATATGTTATTGTTTTGTAATTTCTACTAAAGGCACTGAGACATTATATCACATAACATATCAAACATAACACTTAATAAATCTAAATTAAAAGCTAGTATCTTTTCATTTAGACTGACTTCATGTTATAATCTATATATTTTATTATAACAACAGACCTTCATGTTATAATCTGTATATTTTATTATAACAACAGACCTTCATGTTATAATCTATATATTTTATTTTAACAGACCTTCATGTTATAATCTATATATTTTATTATAACAACAGACCTTCATGTTATAATCTATATATTTTATTATAACAACAGAACTTCATGTTATAATCTATATATTTTATTTTAACAGACCTTCATGTTATAATCTATATATTTTATTTTAACAGACCTTCATGTTATAATCTATATATTTTATTTTAACAGACCTTCATGTTATAATCTATATATTTTATTATAACAACAGACCTTCATGTTATAATCTATATATTTTATTATAACAACAGACCTTCATGTTATAATCTATATATTTTATTATAACAACAGACCTTCATGTTATAATCTGTATATTTGAGCAGTGTTAGGTCTCCTCACCTCTCATGCCGCTCCTCAACATGCAGCTGATCTTTGTTCTTCAAGAAGCTGCATTTTAAACTTGCATAAGTTTCATTTCACTGTTACAAAACTACCCAGGAAGTGGCTAAAGTTAGCCCCTTTATGCTATTATAAATCCATATCTGTTCTTGGCTCTGAGCTTTCATTACAGCCGATGTTCAGTTTATAGTCTGAACATGTTTTTTGATGTGTTTTTGGACATATTAAGGTTTATATAAATGTAGTATTTGTTGTGTAAAGATAGAAGTTTGTGTATTTCCTAAGGGGTTCTGTAGTACGGTGGTCCACGTGGGTCAACTCAAAAAGCGAAGCGTAGTTTGGGAGTAAGTATGCGCCCTGAGCTGAGTCTGCCAGGCAGATAAACTGAGTTCAGCGGACTAACACGTATTGAAACTTTATTAACAATTCGGTTTATGTATAAGTAATGAAGCAAAACAACGTTTTATTGTGATATAGGTGAGAACATTAATGTTATGAGATGAAAAAGTGACTGGAAGACTACACTCCGGGTATAATTTAAGCTCCCTCTCTACGGCAGCCGTTGATGACCAATATTAACTGTCAATCAATGAAAAGGCGAATGTTTAATGCTAGCAGGTAATGTTGTTATTTTATTAAAATATTAAACGGTTAACGGTTAAAAACGACGGTAACGGAGCTGCTGTCGGTAACGGGAGTGAACGACGGAGGTTTCACGGTTGTTAGTGTCGCTGGAAGCTGAAAGCTGAGTTACATCTGTTTGTTTTTAGCTGCTAGCTCAGAGCTAACAGAGAGCTAACAGGCTAACAGAGAGCTAACAGGCTAACAGAGAGCTAACAGGCTAACAGAGAGCTAACAGGCTAACAGAGAGCTAACAGCTAACAGAGAGCTAACAGGCTAACAGAGAGCTAACAGGCTAGCAGGCTAACAGAGAGCTAACAGCTAACAGAGAGCTAACAGGCTAACAGAGAGCTAACAGGCTAACAGAGAGCTAACAGCTAACAGAGCTAACAGAGAGCTAACAGGCTAACAGAGAGCTAACAGCTAACAGAGCTAACAGAGAGCTAACAGGCTAACAGAGCTAACAGAGAGCTAACAGCTAACAGAGAGCTAACAGCTAACAGAGCTAACAGAGAGCTAACAGGCTAACAGAGCTAACAGAGAGCTAACAGCTAACAGAGAGCTAACAGCTAACAGAGCTAACAGAGAGCTAACAGGCTAACAGAGAGCTAACAGGCTAACAGAGAGCTAACAGCTAACAGAGAGCTAACAGAGAGCTAACAGGCTAACAGAGAGCTAACAGGCTAACAGAGAGCTAACAGGCTAACAGAGAGCTAACAGGCTAACAGAGAGCTAACAGCTAACAGAGAGCTAACAGAGAGCTAACAGGCTAACAGAGAGCTAACAGGCTAACAGAGAGCTAACAGGCTAGCAGGCTAACAGAGAGCTAACAGCTAACAGAGAGCTAACAGGCTAACAGAGAGCTAACAGGCTAACAGAGAGCTAACAGAGAGCTAACAGGCTAACAGAGAGCTAACAGCTAACAGAGAGCTAACAGGCTAACAGAGAGCTAACAGGCTAACAGAGAGCTAACAGGCTAACAGAGAGCTAACAGGCTAGCAGGCTAACAGAGAGCTAACAGCTAACAGAGAGCTAACAGGCTAACAGAGAGCTAACAGGCTAACAGAGAGCTAACAGAGAGCTAACAGGCTAACAGAGAGCTAACAGGCTAACAGGCTAACAGCTAACAGGCTAACAGAGAGCTAACAGGCTAACAGCTAACAGGCTAACAGGCTAACAGCTAACAGCTAACAGCTGACTGTATCAGCTGGAGATGGAGGAAGAGGAAGAGGAGCTGTTAGATCCACAAGAAGTCGGTAAGAAGAATGTTTAATGTTATAATGTTATTAATGACTGGATGATGGTTTAATGACTGAATGATGGTTTAATAACTGAATGATGGTTTGATGACTGAATGATGGTTTAATGACTGAATGATGGTTTAATGACTGAATGATGGTTTAATGACTGAATGATGGTTTAATGACTGAATGATGGTTTGATGACTGAATGATGGTTTAATGACTGAATGATGGTTTAATGACTGGATGATGGTTTAATGACTGAATGATGGTTTAATGACTGAATGATGGTTTAATAACTGAATGATGGTTTAATGACTGGATGATGGTTTAATGACTGAATGATGGTTTAATAACTGAATGATGGTTTGATGACTGAATGATGGTTTAATGACTGAATGATGGTTTAATGACTGAATGATGGTTTAATGACTGAATGATGGTTTAATGACTGAATGATGGTTTAATGACTGAATGATGGTTTGATGACTGAATGATGGTTTAATGACTGAATGATGGTTTAATGACTGGATGATGGTTTAATGACTGAATGATGGTTTAATGACTGAATGATGGTTTAATAACTGAATGATGGTTTAATGACTGGATGATGGTTTAATGACTGAATGATGGTTTAATGACTGAATGATGGTTTAATAACTGAATGATGGTTTAATGACTGGATGATGGTTTAATAACTGGATGATGGTTTAATAACTGGATGATGGTTTAATGACTGGATGATGGTTTAATGACTGAATGATGGTTTAATGACTGAATGATGGTTTAATAACTGGATGATGGTTTAATAACTGGATGATGGTTTAATGACTGAATGATGGTTTAATAACTGAATGATGGTTTAATAACTGGATGATGGTTTAATAACTGGATGATGGTTTAATGACTGAATGATGGTTTAATGACTGGATGATGGTTTAATAACTGGATGATGGTTTAATAACTGGATGATGGTTTAATGACTGGATGATGGTTTAATGACTGGATGATGGTTTAATAACTGAATGATGGTTTAATGACTGGATGATGGTTTAATAACTGAATGATGGTTTAATAACTGAATGATGGTTTAATGACTGAATGATGGTTTAATAACTGAATGATGGTTTAATGACTGGATGATGGTTTAATGACTGGATGATGGTTTAATGACTGAATGATGGTTTAATAACTGAATGATGGTTTAATAACTGAATGTCATTATGAAGTTAATAAAGCAGCAAAAACAGAAAACATGCAGTTATTGTTTCATACATAGACAGACAGTAACTTTATTAATCCAGAGGTCCACATGTATATATATATATATGTATATATATATATACATATATATATATGTATATACACACATGTATATATATATATATACATATATATATATATATACATGTATATATATACACATGTGTATATGTATATACACATGTGTATATACTTATATATGTATATATGTATGTATATATGTATATATATTTGTGTATATATGTATATTTATGTATATATATATATATGTGTACATAAATATATACATATATATATATATATATTTATGTACACATATATATATATATATATATATACATATATGTATATATACATAAATATATATATATATATATGTATGTGTATATAAATATCCATGGTGTAAAACATGTTATTAAAAAGGCAGTGTTAAAGTGTGTGTGTGTGTGTGTGTGTGTGTGTGTGTGTGTGTGTGGAGCCGCAGCCTGCCGCTGAACCAGCTCCTCTGTCTGGTGATGATGGCGTGCAGAGCAGAGGATGGCTGGCGTTGTCCAGTAAGACCAGCAGTCTGTTGACTGTTCTGTCCTCTGTCCTCCGTCACCGTCACCAGAGAGTCCAGCTCCACGCCGACCACAGAGCGGACCCGCCTGATCAGCTGGTCCAGCCTCCAAGAACATGAGCAGCTAAACCAGCAGCTCTCTTCTGTTTCTTGTGTTTCTCAGAGAGAGCCAGGACCTTCTGGGCCGAGGAGGACGTGGATCAGGTCTTTAGTGGGGTCATTGAGTACCTGGACTACCTGAAGAGAGTCCTGAAGAAGAACACAGCCACAGACAAAGGTGTGACTCTTTACTTCATCTCTTCTTCGCTGGTAATGAGCTGGACTTCCTGTCGTAGTAACGGCTACTTCCTGTTGTGTGTTGTCCAGAGTACGTTCAGGGCCTGAAGCTGCTGGAGTCTCTGAACTGTCCTCTGGTCTCCTCTCAGGACTCGTCCGTGGTCCAGGTGGTCATCGGCGCAGGTAAACACAGACGCTTTTATTCTGAAACTTCCCTGTTGTCATGACAACCAGGACTCTTTGATTCAGTCTTCTAGCTCCGATAGAATCTCTCTAATGACTTTAATGTGTGAAGTCTTATTTTGGTAGTGTCTTCCTGTCCAGATGAGGCGCTGTCCCCCCTCAGCTCCTCGTCCTCTAACGGGCCGTCCAGCTCGGCGGCGGTGGCGGCGGAGGCGGAGGCGGAGGCGCCTCCTTCAGGCCGCGAGGAGCTGCTGCCTCCGCTGACCCCGGTGCAGCTGCAGTACCAGCCCCACGCCTGCTGCAAGGTACTACACACTCTGAGTACTTGTACACACAGTTAGTATATTAGTGTATATATATATATATATATACTGTACTGGTCTCTCCCTCCAGGCCTGCCTGCCCGGTTTACCCAGCATGCCTCAGGGCAGCCCTGCGTTCTGGGGTCAGAACCCCCTGAAGGTGCCGCTGCTCTGCGGCTTTAAGAGGCTGAGCGCTGTTCCGCTGATGATGTCATCCAGAGGTGGGGGCGGCGAGGAGGACAACGTGGAGGACGGCGCGGAGGATGGCGTGGAGGACGGCGAGGAGGACTGGGACGTCGTCTACAAAGCCCCGTGTGGACAGAGTCTCCGTAACCATGACGACGTGATGCGTTTCCTGTTAGCCTCAGAGAGCTACGACCTGCTGCAGGTGGGTGGTGATGCCTTCAGGGACCAGCACAACAATCTGAAAGTACCGCTCTACACTAGATACTACATACTAATACTACATACTAATACTACATACTAATACTACATTCTAATACTACATACTAATACTACATACTAATACTACATACTAGTACTATATACTAGTACTACATACTAATACTACATACTAGTACTACATACTAATACTACATACTAGTACTACATACTAATACTACATACTAATACTACATACTAATACTACATTCTAATACTACATACTAATACTACATACTAATACTACATACTAGTACTATATACTAGTACTACATACTAATACTACATACTAGTACTACATACTAATACTACATACTAATACTACATACTAGTACTACATACTAATACTACATACTAGTACTACATACTAATACTAGTACTACATACTACATACTAATACTACATACTAGTACTAAATACTAATACTACATACTAATACTACATACTAGTACTACATACTACATACTACATACTAGTACTACATACTAATACTACATACTAGTACTAAATACTAATACTACATACTAATACTACATACTAATACTACATACTAGTACTATATACTAGTACTACATACTAATACTACATACTAGTACTACATACTAATACTACATACTAATACTACATACTAGTACTACATACTAATACTACATACTAGTACTACATACTAATACTAGTACTACATACTACATACTACATACTAATACTACATACTAGTACTAAATACTAATACTACATACTAATACTACATACTAGTACTACATACTACATACTACATACTAGTACTACATACTAATACTACATACTAGTACTAAATACTAATACTACATACTAATACTACATACTAGTACTACATACTACATACTAATACTACATACTAGTACTAAATACTAACACTACATACTACATACTAGTACTACATACTACTACTACATACTAGTACTACATACTAATGCAGTAGAAGTACCGTGTTGCCTTCATGGTCCGTCAGTAAACTACAGCTTTGTCTCCAGGTGGACTTCTTCACCTTCCACCCGTGCGTGCGGTTGGACCCTCCGGCGGCGGCGGGCCCCCGGCGGCCGGAGATGGACCTGAGCCGCGGCGTGGAGCCCACGCCGGTGCAGCTGTGCGTCGGGGACGGCGGCGCCCGGCCCGCCGAATTCCGCTACAGGAAGGAGCGCTGGCCGCACGGCTGCTTCCTGACCCGCGGGCCCACGCTGTTCCACGCCTGCTGCGACTGCACCGACGGCTGCAGCGACACGCAGCTCTGCGCCTGCGCCGCCATGACGGGAGGAGGGCGCCGCTACGACCACCACCGGCTGACGGAGGCCGTCCCGTCAGGGTAAGACGAGTCCGTTACTCTACTACTCTATAGTACTACTAGAATACTACTAGAATACTACGTGATGTCACGGCGGTCCCGTCGGGGTCAGACGGGTCAGTAAAGGTTACGTCTATAACGTGATGTCACGGCGGTCCTCAGGGTGTACGAGTGCGGCCCGTGGTGCGGCTGCGTCCGTGCTCGCTGTCAGAACCGGCTGGTCCAGCGAGGGATCACCGTCCGCCTCCAGGTCTTCCAGACCGACGGCCGCGGCTGGGGCGTCCGTTGCCGCGACGACCTGGACCGCGGCACGTTCGTGTGCACGTACGCAGGTGAGACGCCGTCGCCGTCGATCCCCCAGGATGCATCAGTGATCATGTGTGAGGTAACGTGTGCGATGTGTTCAGGTGTGATGCTGCGGCGAGGTCAGAGTCCCGCCGAGCCGCTGCCGCCGAAGCTGACCCGGGCCGACCTGCCGTCGGACGACGAGGTGGAGGTGGTCACCGAGTGGCTGCTGCCGCCGGTGCTGGAGGGGCGGAGCACCGTGCTGGAGCCGCCCACGTCAACGACCGCAGCCACGCCAACGACCGCAGCCACCTCGCCGCCGCTGCACGTCCCCGTCATCCAGAGACCCGCCGACGCCAACGCCGCCGCCACGCCACCGGACAGAGACAAGGTCAGAGCTCTGATGAGTACATTTAGTGGTAGTATCACAGAGTACTAGTACTACAGTAGAAGTATCACTATGTGAGTACTAGTACTCCAGTAGAAGTATTACTATGTGAGTAGCAGTACTGTGACGGATAACGTGCTCCTGGTTCCAGACGGTGTTGGTCGGCGGTCCCGAGCCTCCGTCGTCTCCACCGGCTGAGTCAGGTGACCGGCCTCCGGCTCTGGAGAAGAAGGTTGCCGTGACGACGGACGGCCCCGAGGAGGCGGAGGCGGAGGCGGAGGCGGAGGCGGAGGCGGCGGCGCCGGCGTTGTTGGCGGTCCCCGGCGTGAACGGCGGCGAGATGAAGAGCCACAAGAGTTTAAAGAGAGCGATGGAGGCGGAGGACGTCTACTTCCTGGACGCCAGCAAGGAGGGAAACGTCAGCCGCTTCATCAACGTAACAACACGCCCCCTTATTAATAAACAATACGTTAATAAACACTTTATTAATAAACAACACGTTAATAAACACTTTATTAATAAACAACACGTTAATAAACACTTTATTTATAAACACCCTTATAAAATACAAAAAAGGTTTTTATTTATTAATTTATTAGTAGTATTTATGAGTATTTATTATGAGTATTTGTTTATTAGTTTATTATTAGTGTTTATTATTAGTATTTGTTTATTAATTAATTATTAGTATTATTATGAGTATTTATTATTAGTGTTTGAGTATTTCTGATGAGTATTTATTATGAGTATTTGTTTATTAGTTTATTATTAGTATTATTATGATTATTTATGAGTATTTATTATTAGTGTTTGAGTATTTCTGATGAGTGTTTATGATGAGTATTTGTTTATTAATTTATTATTAGTATTATTATGATTATTTATGAGTATTTATTATGAGTATTTATTATTAGTGTTTGAGTATTTCTGATGAGTATTTATTATGAGTATTTGTTTATTAGTTTATTATTAGTATTATTATGATTATTTATGAGTATTTATTATTAGTATTATTATGATTATTTGTGAGTATTTATTATTAGTATTATTATGATTATTTATGAGTATTTATTATGAGTATTTATTATTAGTGTTTGAGTATTTCTGATGAGTGTTTATGATGAGTATTTGTTTATTAATTTCTGATGAGTGTTTCTGAGTATTAATAAAGTCTGTGTTTCCTGTGCTCCCTGCAGCACAGCTGTCAGTCCAACCTGTTGATCCAGAACGTCTTCACGGACTCCCACGACCCCGGCTTCCCCGTCGTGGCCTTCTTCACCAGCAGGTGAGGAAGAGGAGGTGGTGATTATTGATTATTGATTGATTGATTGATTGATTGGTAATAACTGTGTCTCTCTGGATCTCTCAGGGTTGTGAAGGCCGGCACTGAGCTCACCTGGAACTACTCCGCCGACTCACCCGGTAAACCGGAGGTACCCTGTCTCTGCCGTAGCAACGGTTGCCAGGGCCGCTTCACCATCGAGGACAAGCTGTGTGGCGTGTGTGAGGTCAAAGGTCAAGGTGACGCTCACTAAACCGGCTTCACGCTAAACACAAATACTTATTTTTCTACTGTCGAAAACGTCTGGACACTTTTTATTGTTTTTCTAAATAAAAGAACTAAATTGAACATTTCATTTGTTTGTTTTATTTTGAAGGAATGATAATGTGTGTGTGTGGAGATCAGATTTCTGTCAACTTTTACATAAATGTGACTTTTATCTTGAAAACAGGGTTCAAGGAAAAATGTGTCATTTTAGCTTTTATTTTGAAACTATTTATTGCAGGACTAATGGAAGCACTTTCTGTTGTAACTGTTACTTTATTTTGAAACTCTGTTTCAGGATTAATGGGAGGAATTTCTGTTAACTGTTACTAAATATTTTATTTTTAAATTCTGTTACAGGATTAATGGGAGGGCATTCTGTTTTAACTGTTGGTTAATCTTTTATTTTGAAAATCCATTCTAGGAATAATAGGGAGGACTTTCTGTTATATCTGTCATTATTTTTTTTTTTTTTTTTTAACTTTGTTGCAGGAATAATGAGAGGGATTTCTGCTTTAAGTGTTTCTAAATATTTTATTTTGAAACTCCATTGCAGGAATGATGGAGGACTTTTTGTTTTAAGGATTTCTAAATATTTTATTCTGAAACTCCGTTGCAGGAATAATGGGAGGTAATTCTTTTGCAACTGTCACTAAATATTTTATTTTGAAACTCCATTGTGGATGTTGAGAGAGAAGGGATATGGCTGTGTTGTTTATATGTGGTCCCGTGTTTTATTTTGAAACTCCAGACCGGATGTGGCTGTGTTGTTTATATGTGGTCCCGTGTTTTATTTTGAAACTCCAGACCGGATGTGGCTGTGTTGTTTATATGTGGTCCCGTGTTTTATTTTGAAACTCCAGACCGGATGTGGCCGTGTTGTTTATATATGTGGTCCCATGTTTTATTTTAAAACTCCAGACCGGATGTGGCCGTGTTGTTTTATTTAGAAACTCCAGACCGGATGTGTCCGTGTTGTTTTATTTAGAAACTCCAGACCGGATGTGTCCGTGTTGTTTTATTTTGAAACTCCAGACCGGATGTGTCCGTGTTGTTTTATTTTGAAACTCCAGACCGGATGTGTCCGTGTTGTTTATATGTGGTTCTCTCGCCGACCTTCCTCTTCACTCTGATCCGACTATGAGCGCTCCTCCTCGGTCTCAGTGGTTGCTCCTCCCCGGTCTCCTCCTGGTCCTCCTGGACCTCCAGGGTCTCCTCCCGGTCTCCGGCTCCCCGTCCTCCGGCTGCAGGCTCCGGATCCCTCCTCACGACCAGGTGGCCCGGGTGGCTCGGTTCGTGGCTCATCAGTGTGACTGGGCCTCCATGGCCACCATCTCCAGCCACCAGCCGGTGATCGGTCAGCCGTTCTCCAACACCTTCTCGGTGAGCGACGGACCGGAGGGACCGGAGGGCTCCGGGACCGGACAGCCCTACCTCTACCTGACCCGCATGGAGATCTCCGTGCAGGACCTGCAGGTAAACTACCTGCTGGTACTGGTACTGGTACTGGTACTGCAGGGTTCACAGTACTACTGAACAGTACCTCTACAGTACTTCCTCAAATACTTCCTCAGGAAATACTACAGAGTAGAACCCGAACCAGAACTACTGGAGAGTCTGCAGAACCAGAACCAGAACTACTGGAGAGTCTGCAGAACCAGAACCAGAACTACTGGAGAGTCTGCAGAACCCGAACCAGAACTACTGGAGAGTCTGCAGAACCAGAACCAGAACTACTGGAGAGTCTGCAGAACCCGAACCAGAACTACTGGAGAGTCTGCAGAACCCGAACCAGAACTACTGGAGAGTCTGCAGAACCCGAACCAGAACTACTGGAGAGTCTGCAGAACCAGAACCAGAACTACTGGAGAGTCTGCAGAACCAGAACCAGAAGTTCTGTTAGTTACTGTGCAGACTCACTAGATTCAGTTAACAGAACCGTGAAGTACCACAGAACTACTGAACACTTTATAATACTTCTACAATACTTCCTCAGGAAATACTACAGAGTAGAACTGGGTCAGAAATACTAGAGTCTGCAGTTCTACATTAGAAACATAGCATTGAGTGAGATTATGAAAACGTAAACATCAGTTTATGCAACAGGTGACTCAGCAGTTCCTCCACAGAGTGACTCAGCAGTTTACAGTCACATGTCAGAGCTGAAGTCATGTGACAGGAGTCATGTGACAGGAGTCAGGTGACAGGAGTCAGGTGACAGGAGTCAGGTGACAGGAGTCATGTGACAGGAGTCATGTGACAGGAGTCATGTGACAGGAGTCATGTGACAGGAGTCATGTGACAGGAGTCAGGTGACAGGAGTCAGCAGAAACAGAGAAGTCTGGTTTACAGTCTGTCAACTGATGGAACAGTTCCTGTTGTTCGTCTTTAGTTAGTTCATTAACGTCTGACAGGTTGTTAAACACATGGACTGAATGATCTAGAGGACGGGTCTCACAGGGACTGCACTACTAATACTACTGTGTGTTGTTGTGTCTCTGCAGGTGAACTCTGCAGCGTCTCTGTCCATGTCTCTGGCTCAGACAGATTACTGCCGTCAGCAGGGCTTCGACCCTCAGAGTCCTCTCTGTGCTCACATCATCCTGTCTGGATCCGTGGTGGAGGTACACACACACACACACACACACACACCTGTGTGTCCAGGTGAGCAGTCACATGACCTCGTCCTCTTCCTGTCCTCCAGGTGAACGGGACGGAGGCCGACTTCGCTAAGAAGTCTCTGTTCAGTCGACACCCGGAGATGATCGACTGGCCGTCTGACCACGACTGGTTCTTCTGCAAGTTCAACATCACTAGT
>NW_023618512.1:27500-33753 GCF_015220745.1 Sebastes umbrosus | reverse complement strand
ATCTACAAAAAAGTCTCTTGGACCACGAAAGTCCACTGACTAGATTTTCCGCCATGTTGAATTCTTTAAAAAAACACATTTTTGACATCTCCTCCTAAACGTAGGTCTGATTGCTGCATATTTTCTGCGAATCATTATTGGACCAGGCTCATCAAAAGTTGCATAAAGCTTGTTGATATGTCATTGTGTTGTGAAGTTATTGACCAATTCATTTTTAAGGGGCGGGCTCAGCACATCAATACACCTAACTTCCCAAGCCTTTGGCCCATCGTCTCCAAACTTGCAGCATATGTTCACAAGAGTAGCTGAAACATCCGCTGAAAGTTTCATTCAAATCGGCGACTAGGGGGGCGCTTTGAGCGCGAAAGGCTATAACCCGCGAAATGCCGCTTGCGGCTTTAATTATTGTGTTGTTATTGTGTTATTATTGTCTTGTTATTGTTATCACGTTTTTATTTTCGTGTTATTATTGTGTTGTTATTGTCTTGTTGTTGTGTTGTTGTTGTGTTGTTGTTGTTGTTAATGTGTTGTTATTACGTTGTTATTGTGTTGTTATTGTGTTGTTATTGTGTTATTATTGTGTTATTGTGTTATTATTTTATTGTGTTATTGTGTTGTTATTGTGTTATTATTGTGTTATTATTGTCTTATTGTGTTATTATTGTCTTGTTATTATTGTGTTGTCTTGTTATTGTGTTATTATTGTTATTATTGTCTTGTTATTGTTATTATTGTATTGTTATTATGTCTTGTTATTGTGTTATTATTGTCTTATTATTGTGTTATTATTGTCTTGTTGTTGTCTTGTTATTGTGTTATTATTGTCTTGTTATTGTGTTATTATTGTCTTGTTATTGTTATTATTGTATTGTTATTATGTCTTGTTGTGTTATTATTGTCTTGTTATTGTGTTATTATTGTGTTATTATTGTCTTGTTATTGTGTTATTATTGTCTTGTTATTGTGTTATTGTCTTGTTATTGTGTTATTATTGTGTTATTATTGTCTTGTTATTGTTATTATTGTATTGTTATTATGTCTTGTTATTGTGTTATTGTGTTATTATTGTCTTGTTATTGTGTTATTATTGTCTGGTTATTGTTATTATTGTATTGTTATTATGTCTTGTTGTGTTATTATTGTCTTGTTATTGTGTTGTTATTGTGTTATTATTGTGTTATTATTGTCTTGTTATTGTGTTATTATTGTCTTGTTATTGTGTTATTATTGTCTTGTTATTATGTTATTATTGTCTTGTTATTGTGTTATTATTGTCTTGTTATTGTCTTGTTATTGTGTTATTATTGTCTTTGTATTGTGTTGTTATTGTTGTGTTATTGTGTTATTGTCTTTGTATTGTGTTATTGTTATTATTGTGTTATTATTGTCTTTGTGTTATTGTTGTGTTATTATTGTCTTGTTATTGTGTTATTGTTGTGTTATTATTGTCTTGTTATTGTGTTATTATTGTCTTGTTATTATTGTGTTATTATTGTCTTGTTATTGTCTTGTTATTGTGTTATTTTTGTCTTGTTATTGTGTTATTATTGTCTTGTTAATGTCTTGTTATTGTGTTATTATTGTCTTGTTATTGTTATTATTGTATTGTTATTATGTCTTGTTGTGTTATTATTGTCTTGTTATTGTGTTGTTATTGTGTTATTATTGTGTTATTATTGTCTTGTTATTGTGTTATTATTGTCTTGTTATTGTGTTATTATTGTCTTGTTATTATGTCTTATTATTGTGTTATTATTGTCTTGTTATTGTGTTATTATTGTCTTGTTATTGTCTTGTTATTGTGTTATTATTGTCTTTGTATTGTGTTGTTATTGTTGTGTTATTATTGTCTTTGTATTGTGTTATTGTTATTATTGTGTTATTATTGTCTTTGTGTTATTGTTGTGTTATTATTGTCTTGTTATTGTGTTATTGTTGTGTTATTATTGTCTTGTTATTGTGTTATTTTTGTCTTGTTATTGTGTTATTATTGTCTTGTTATTGTGTTATTATGTCTTATTATTGTGTTATTATTGTTTTGTTAGTGTTATTGTCTTTTTATTGTCTTGTTATTGTGTTATTATTGTCTTGTTATTGTTGTGTTGTTATTGTTATTATTGTCTTTGTATTGTGTTGTTGTGTTAATATTGTCTTGTTATTGTGTTATTATTGTGTTATTATTGTCTTGTTATTGTGTTATTATTGTCTTGTTAATATGTCTTGTTATTGTGTTGTTATTGTGTTATTATTGTCTTATTGTGTTATTATTGTCTTGTTATTGTGTCTTATTATTGTCTTGTTATATTGTTATTATTGTCTTGTTATTGTGTTATTGCTATTGTTGTGTTATTGTCTTGTTGTGTTATTATTGTGTTATTATTGTCTTTGTATTGTGTTGTTAGTGTTATTGTCTTGTTGTGTTATTATTGTCTTGTTGTGTTATTATTGTCTTGTTATTGTGTTGTTATTGTGTTGTTGTTGTGTTGTTATTGTCTTGTTATTGTGTTATTATTGTCTTTGTATTGTGTTGTTAGTGTTATTGTTGTGTTATTATTGTCTTTGTATTGTGTTATTATTGTCTTTGTATTGTGTTATTATTGTCTTTGTATTGTGTTATTGTTGTGTTATTATTGTGTTGTTATTGTCTTGTTATGTTTTATTATATTAGTTGATGTATCTTCTCTATCAGGAGCTGCTCCTCATGGCCGACCTCTGGCAGAACGCCATGGACCACGCTGTCAACGCCGCACGGAGAGCCGGACAGGTCAGACTGTGTGCGTGTGCGTGTGTGTGCGTGTGTGTGTGTTTTCAGTGAACTGAAACAGATTTCAGAATAAAAGCCTGGGTGCTGATAGGACAGGTGCCCTTTGTGGATCAGATTTCAGAATAAAAGCCTGGGTGCTGATAGAACTTTCAGAATAAAAGCCTGGGTGCTGATAGAACTTTCAGAATAAAAGCCTGGGTGCTGATAGAACTTTCAGAATAAAAGCCTGGGTGTTGATAGGACAGGTGTTCTGTGTGGATCAGGATCAGATTTCAGAATAAAAGCCTGGGTGCTGATAGGACAGGTGTTCTGTGTGGATCAGGATCAGATTTCAGAATAAAAGCCTGGGTGCTGATAGAACTTTCAGAATAAAAGCCTGGGTGTTGATAGGACAGGTGTTCTGTGTGGATCAGGATCAGATTTCAGAATAAAAGCCTGGGTGCTGATAGGACAGGTGTTCTGTGTGGATCAGGATCAGATTTCAGAATAAAAGCCTGGGTGCTGATAGAACTTTCAGAATAAAAGCCTGGGTTCTGATAGGACAGGTGTTCTGTGTGGATCAGGATCAGATTTCAGAATAAAAGCCTGGGTGCTGATAGAACTTTCAGAATAAAAGCCTGGGTGCTGATAGGACAGGTGTTCTGTGTGGATCAGGTTCAGATATCAGAATAAAAGCCTGGGTTCTGATAGGACAGGTGTTCTGTGTGGATCAGGATCAGATTTCAGAATAAAAGCCTGGGTGCTGATAGAACTTTCAGAATAAAAGCCTGGGTGCTGATAGGACAGGTGCCCTTTGTGGATCAGATTTCAGAATAAAAGCCTGGGTGCTGATAGAACTTTCAGAATAAAAGCCTGGGTGCTGAAAGAACTTTCAGAATAAAAGCCTGGGTGCTGAAAGAACTTTCTGAATAAAAGCCTGGGTGCTGATAGAACGTCCAGAATAAAAGCCTGGGTGCTGATAGGACAGGTGTCCTGTGTGGATCAGGATCAGATTTCAGAATAAAAGCCTGAGTGCTGATAGAACTTTCAGAATAAAAGCCTGGGTGCTGATGGGACAGGTGTTCTGTGTGGATCAGGATCAGATTTCAGAATAAAAGCCTGGGTGCTGATAGAACTTTCAGAATAAAAGCCTGGGTGCTGATAGGACAGGTGTCCTGTGTGGATCAGGTGATCCGTGACGCTCTGCAGGACGACAGGAAAGTGATGACGAAGAGTTCATCGGTTGATTTGGTGACACAGACTGACCAGAAGGTGGAGCAGCTCATCATCCAATCAGTGAAGGAGAAGTTCCCCACTCACAGGTAGGAAGCTCCGCCTCCCTCAGTGTCAGAGTTATTGATCGCTGATCAGCTCCACTGATCAATACTCAACTGATGACAGACATTAATAGTAAATCAAAGTAGTTCATTAATATTCAGTACATATGAATGTATAACTGTGTGTGTATGTCAGGTTCATCGGGGAGGAGTCCGTCGCTGCAGGTGAAGCCTGCGTCCTGACCGACGCTCCCACCTGGATCATCGACCCCATCGACGGGACGACCAACTTCGTTCACGCGTGAGTGAAGCACGCCGACATCATCACGCTGACATCATCACGCTGACATCATCACGCTGACATCATCAGCTGACATCATCACGCTGACATCATCACGCTGTCATCACACTGACATCATCACGCTGACATCATCAGCTGACATCATCACGCTGACATCATCACGCTGTCATCACACTGACATCATCACGCTGACATCATCAGCTGACTCGTCACAGACACTTTGTATTAAACTGACATCAGGTGTGTTTAAATGAATCAGTGAGGTCATATGTCCCCACTGCGGGAATAATAAAGGAATATCTTAACTTATCTTACATCTTGTCTCTTCATCATTTAAAGGGCCATTTCACCTGAATTATAAATATTATAACTCATATAACTGATGAGTGTCCCTGTTGGTCTGATCGTCCACACAGCACTGTGGACACAGTAGAGCTGCGTTGTATTGAACCATATTAACAGTGATTATACATATGAATAATTAGCAACACACACTGACCTTTAATTCTTCTTCTTCTTATTATTATTAATTATTAACCTCCATTTAAAACGTTATCGTCTCTTTAACAGATTTCCTTTTGTTGCTGTTTCCATCGGATTTACTGTCAACAAGC
Source organism: Sebastes umbrosus (assembly GCF_015220745.1). Classification (NCBI taxonomy): domain Eukaryota; kingdom Metazoa; phylum Chordata; class Actinopteri; order Perciformes; family Sebastidae; genus Sebastes; species Sebastes umbrosus. Next base: position 28,818 of record NW_023618512.1, on the reverse strand, counting down.
AGGTGAGTTCAGTTCACTCACACATCTATACTATGACCTGTTATACTATGACCTGTTATACTATGACCTGTTATACTATGACCTGTTATACAGTGACCTGTTATACAGTGACCTGTTATACTATGACCTGTTATACAGTGGCCTGTTATACTATGACCTGTTATACAGTGACCTGTTATACTATGGCCTGTTATACTATGACCTGTTATACAGTGACCTGTTATACTATGACCTGTTATACTATGACCTGTTATACAGTGACCTGTTATACTATGACCTGTTATACAGTGGCCTGTTATACTATGACCTGTTATACAGTGACCTGTTATACTATGACCTGTTATACTATGACCTGTTATACAGTGACCTGTTATACTATGACCTGTTATACAGTGACCTGTTATACAGTGACCTGTTATACAGTGACCTGTTATACTATGACCTGTTATACAGTGACCTGTTATACAGTGACCTGTTATACTATGACCTGTTATACTATGACCTGTTATACAGTGACCTGTTATACTATGACCTGTTATACAGTGACCTGTTATACAGTGACCTGTTATACTATGACCTGTTATACAGTGACCTGTTATACTATGACCTGTTATACAGTGACTTGTTATACTATGACCTGTTATACAGTGACCTGTTATACTATGACCTGTTATACTATGGCCTGTTATACTATGACCTGTTATACAGTGACCTGTTATACAGTGACCTGTTATACAGTGACCTGTTATACAGTGACCTGTTATACAGTGACCTGTTATACTATGACCTGTTATACTATGACCTGTTATACAGTGACCTGTTATACTATGACCTGTTATACAGTGACCTGTTATACAGTGACCTGTTATACTATGACCTGTTATACAGTGACCTGTTATACTATGACCTGTTATACAGTGACTTGTTATACTATGACCTGTTATACAGTGACCTGTTATACTATGACCTGTTATACTATGGCCTGTTATACTATGACCTGTTATACAGTGACCTGTTATACTATGACCTGTTATACTATGGCCTGTTATACTATGACCTGTTATACAGTGACCTGTTATACTATGACCTGTTATACTATGACCTGTTATACAGTGACCTGTTATACTATGACCTGTTATACTATGACCTGTTATACTATGACCTGTTATACAGTGACCTGTTATACTATGACCTGTTATACAGTGGCCTGTTATACTATGACCTGTTATACAGTGACCTGTTATACTATGACCTGTTATACTATGACCTGTTATACAGTGACCTGTTATACTATGACCTGTTATACAGTGACCTGTTA
>NW_023618512.1:0-22500 GCF_015220745.1 Sebastes umbrosus | reverse complement strand
GAGATGACGCTCCGCCAACTACCAACCACCCGTTCAGTCCGCCCAGAGAAGACGCTCCGCCGCCGCCTACCAACCACCCGTTCAGTCCGCCCAGAGAAAACGCTCCGCCGACTACCAACCACCCGTTCAGTCCGCCCAGAGAAGACGCTCCGCCGCCGCCTACCAACCACCCGTTCAGTCCGCCCAGAGATGACGCTCTGCCGCCGCCGCCTACCGACCACCAGTCAGTCCGCCCAGAGACGACGCTCCGCCGCCTACCGACCACCAGTCAGTCCGCCCAGAGACGACGCTCCGCCGCCTACCAACCACCCGTTCAGTCCGCCCAGAGAAAACGCTCCGCCAACTACCAACCACCCGTTCAGTCCGCCCAGAGAAGACGCTCCGCCGCCGCCTACCAACCACCCGTTCAGTCCGCCCAGAGAAAACGCTCCGCCGACTACCAACCACCCGTTCAGTCTGCCCAGAGAAGACGCTCCGCCGCCGCCTACCAACCTCCCGTTCAGTCCGCCCAGAGACGACGCTCCGCCGCCGCCTACCAACCACCCGTTCAGTCCGCCCAGAGACGACGCTCTGCCGCCGCCGCCTACCGACCACCAGTCAGTCCGCCCAGAGACGACGCTCCGCCGCCTACCAACCACCCGTTCAGTCCGCCCAGAGAAAACGCTCCGCCGACTACCAACCACCCGTTCAGTCCGCCCAGAGAAAACGCTCCGCCAACTACCAACCACCCGTTCAGTCCGCCCAGAGAAGACGCTCCGCCGCCGCCTAACAACCACCCGTTCAGTCCGCCCAGAGAAGACGCTCCGCCGCCGCCTACCAACCACCCGTTCAGTCCGCCCAGAGAAGACGCTCCGCCGCCGCCTACCAACCACCCGTTCAGTCCGCCCAGAGAAGACGCTCCGCCGCCGCCTACCAACCACCCGTTCAGCCCGCCCAGAGAAGACGCTCCGCCGCCACCTACCAACCACCCGTTCAGTCCGCCCAGAGACGACGCTCTGCCGCCGCCGCCGCCGCCTACCGACCACCAGTCAGTCCGCCCAGAGACGACGCTCCGCCGCCTACCAACCACCCGTTCAGTCCGCCCAGAGAAAACGCTCCGCCAACTACCAACCACCCGTTCAGTCCGCCCAGAGATGACGCTCCGCCGCCTACCAACCACCCGTTCAGTCCGCCCAGAGAAGACGCTCCGCCGATTACCAACCACCCGTTCAGTCCGCCCAGAGAAGACGCTCCGCCGCCGCCTACCAACCACCCGTTCAGTCTGCCCAGAGAAGACGCTCCGCCGCCGCCTACCTACCACCCGTTCAGTCCGCCCAGAGACGACGCTCCGCCGCCGCCTACCAACCGCCCATTCAGTCCACCCAGAGAAGACGCTCCGCCGCCGCCTACCAACCACCCGTTCAGTCCGCCCAGAGAAGACGCTCCGCCGCCACCTACCAACCACCCGTTCAGTCCGCCCAGAGACGACGCTCTGCTGCCGCCGCCGCCTACCGACCACCAGTCAGTCCGCCCAGAGACGACGCTCCGCCGCCTACCAACCACCCGTTCAGTCCGCCCAGAGAAAACGCTCCGCCAACTACCAACCACCCGTTCAGTCCGCCCAGAGAAGACGCTCCGCCGCCGCCTACCAACCACCCGTTCAGTCCGCCCAGAGAAAACGCTCCGCCGACTACCAACCACCCGTTCAGTCCGCCCAGAGAAGACGCTCCGCTGCCGCCTACCAACCACCCGTTCAGTCCGCCCAGAGATGACGCTCTGCCGCCGCCGCCTACCGACCACCAGTCAGTCCGCCCAGAGACGACGCTCCGCCGCCTACCAACCACCAGTCAGTCCGCCCAGAGACGACGCTCCGCCGCCTACCAACCACCCGTTCAGTCCGCCCAGAGAATACGCTCCGCCAACTACCAACCACCCGTTCAGTCCGCCCAGAGAAGACGCTCCGCCGCCGCCTACCAACCACCCGTTCAGTCCGCCCAGAGAAAACGCTCCGCCGACTACCAACCACCCGTTCAGTCCGCCCAGAGAAGACGCTCCGCCGCCGCCTACCAACCTCCCGTTCAGTCCGCCCAGAGAAGACGCTCCGCCGCCGCCTACCAACCACCCGTTCAGTCCGCCCAGAGACGACGCTCTGCCGCCGCCGCCTACCGACCACCAGTCAGTCCGCCCAGAGACGACGCTCCGCCGCCTACCAACCACCCGTTCAGTCCGCCCAGAGAAAACGCTCCGCCGCCTACCAACCACCCGTTCAGTCCGCCCAGAGAAAACGCTCCGCCAACTACCAACCACCCGTTCAGTCCGCCCAGAGAAGACGCTCCGCCGCCGCCTAACAACCACCCGTTCAGTCCGCCCAGAGAAGACGCTCCGCCGCCGCCTACCAACCACCCGTTCAGTCCGCCCAGAGAAGACGCTCCGCCGCCGCCTACCAACCACCCGTTCAGCCCGCCCAGAGAAGACGCTCCGCTGCCACCTACCAACCACCCGTTCAGTCCGCCCAGAGAAAACGCTCCGCCGCCTACCAACCACCCGTTCAGTCCGCCCAGAGAAGACGCTCCGCCGCCGCCTACCAACCACCCGTTCAGTCCGCCCAGAGAAGACGCTCCGCCGCCGCCTACCAACCTCCCGTTCAGTCCGCCCAGAGAAGACGCTCCGCCGCCGCCTACCAACCACCCGTTCAGTCTGCCCAGAGATGACGCTCCGCCGCCTTTGAAGGAGTGCCGGCTAAAAAACAGTTACAGTTTGTGATAAATAAAGTTCCTCATGAATATAAATACACAACCTGTTTTTTGTGACATCACATCACCTGGACGACAAACGTTCCATCATGAAGGCACCTGCTGTTCCTGCTACACTATGACTCACTATAGTATAGTAGTACTATGGTATACCATGATAGGAATTCTGTATGACATACTATACTATGACTTTTCATGAATTTCATGTAAAAAAGTCAAGGAGTTCGGAGTAGCCATGGAGAAGGACTTTCGGTCGGCACCAAAGTGCTTCTGGAAAACCGTCCGTCACCTCAGGAGGGGGAAACGGGGAACCATCCAAGCTGTGTACAGTAAGGATGGGACACTGTTGACCTCAACTGAGGAGGTAATCGGGCGGTGGAAGGAGCATTTTGAGGAACTCCTGAATCCGACCATCTATGGTAGAGGCAGAGCTGGAAGCTGATGGGGGACCATCATCAATTTCCCTGGTGGAAGTCACTGAGGTAGTCAAACTGTGGCAAAGCCCCGGGGATTGATGAGATCCGCCCAGAAATGCTGAAGGCTCTGGGTGGGGAGGGGCTGTCTTGGATGACACGTCTCTTCAACATTGCGTGGAAGTCGGTGACAGTGCCTAAGGAGTGGCAGACCGGGGTGGTGGTTCCCCTTTTCAAAAAGGGGACCAGAGACTGTGTGCCAATTACAGGGGTATCACACTGCTCAGCCTCCCTGGTAAAGTCTACTTCAAGGTGCTGGAAAGGAGGGTTCGGCCGATAGTCGAACCTCAGATCGAAGAGGAACAATGCGGAGTCGGTCCTGGCCGTGGAACAACGGACCAGCTCTTCACTCTCGCAAGGATCCTGGAGGGGGCCTGGGAGTATGCCCATCCAGTCTACATGTGTTTTGTGGACTTGGAGAAGGCGTATGACCGGGTCCCCCGGGAGATACTGTGGGGGGTGCTGCGGGAGTATGGGGTGAGGGGGGCACTTCTCAGGGCCATCCAATCCCTGTACGCCCAAAGCGAGAGCTGTGTTCAGGTCCATGGCAACAAGTCGGACTCGTTCCCGGTGGGGGTCGGCCTCCGCCAGGACTGCGCTTTGTCACCAATCCTGTTCGTGATATTCATGGACAGGATATCGAGGCGTAGTCGGGGGGAGGAGGGTTTGCAGTTTGGTGTGCTGAGGATCTCATCATTGCTTTTTGCAGATGATGTGGTCCTGTTGGCATCATCGGTCTGCGACCTCCAGCACTCACTGGATCGGTTCGCAGCCGAGTGTGACGCGGCTGGGATGAAGATCAGCACCTCTAAATCTGAGGCCGTGGTTCTCAGCAGGAAACCGATGGTTGGAGTCCTTACCCCAAGTGAAGGAGTTCAAGTATCTCGGGGTCTTGTTTGCGAGTGAGGGGACGATGGAACCTGAGATTGGCCGGAGAATCGGAGCAGCGGGGGGGCGGTATTGCATTCGCTTTACCGGACCGTTGTGACGAAAAGAGATCTGAGCCGGAAGGCAAAGCTCTCGATCTACCGTTCAATCTTCGTTCCTACTCTCACCTATAGTCATGAGGGCTGGGTCAGGACCCAAAGAACTAGATCTACCGGTCAGTCTTCGTTCCTCCTCTCACCTATGGTCATGAGGGTTGGGTCAGGACCTAAAGAACTAGATCGCGGGTAGAAGTGGCTGAAATGTGTTTCCTCAGGAGGGTGGCTGGCGTCTCCCTTAGAGATAGGGTGAGAAGCTCAGTCATCTGTGAGGGACTTGGAGTAGAGCCGCTGCTCCTTTGTGTTGAAAGGAGCCAGTTGAGGTGGTTCGGGCATCTGGTAAGGATCCCCCCCCACGACCAGCTGGGAGGAGGCCACGGGGAAGACCCAGGACTAGGTGGAGAGATTATATCTCTACTCTGGCCTGGGAACGCCTCGGGATCCCCCAGTCAGAGCTGGTTAATGTGGCCCGGGAAAGAGAAGTTTGGGGTCCCCTGGTGGAGCTGTTGCCCCCGCGACCCGATCCCGGATAAGAGGTTGAAGATGAGTGAGTGAAAAAAGTCATAGTAAAGTATGTCGAAAAAGTTGATGTAATAAAAGTCATAGTACAGTATGATGAAATATTTTATGAAAAAACGTCATAAGATAAGCTAAAATAAACCTTTATTAATCCCTGGAGGGAAATTCAGGAGTCAAAGCAGCAACATCAGCAAACAGAGTGAAACACAGGAGAGGTAAAGGTAGACACACATTATAAAAACAATAATAGAAATATAAAAGATACAGAGTGAATGGCTGAACATAGTGTGTACAGTCAATAAATAAATGTAATATGTACATATGTGCAGTCAGCAATAAAGTGTTAAATAGGATGTAAAGTGCGCCAGATAGTGCATGTTAAAAGGTAGATAGTGCATGTTTAAAGTTCTTAAAGTCCTAATAGTTGTCATATGGAGGTCAGCCTTGGTTGTGGAGCCTGATGGCTACCAGCATGAAGGACTGACCAGCATGAAGGACTGACCAGCATGAAGGACTGACCCAGGCGCTTTGTGTTGTGCCGAGGAGGGATGAGTCTGTGGCTGAAGGTGCTCCTCATCTTGACTAGCTCATCATGGAGGGGGTCGGAGGGGTTTTCCAGGATAGCGTCCAGCTTCCTCCTCATCCTCCCCTCTGCCACCACCTCCAGATTGTCCAGCTCAGATCCAACCACAGAGCCAGCCTTCCTCACCAGCCTGTTCAGTCTGTTGGCATCCCTTGTGTTCATGTTACCCCCCCCCAACATGCCACAGAAAGAAGAGGACACTGGCTACTACAGACTGGTAAAACATCTGCAGCAGCCTATTACACACATTAAAAGACCTGAGCCTCCTCAGGAAGAACAGTTTGCTCTGTCCCTTCCTGTAGAGGGCCTCGGTGTTGTCAGTCCAGTCAAGTCTACTGTTCATGTGTACTCCCAGGAACTTGTAGGTGTCCACCACCTCCACCTCCTCCCCTCGGATGGTGATGGGAGTTGGGGGCCTCTTGCTCCGCCAGAAGTCCACCACCAGCTCCTTGGTCTTTCCAATGTTGAGCTGGAGGTGATTGTTATCACACCACCCTATGAAGTTCTCCACCAGGGCTCTGTACTCCTCCTCGTTGTCATCTGTGATGCAGCTGACGATGGAGGAGTCATCGGAGTCGGAGGTGTAGGTGGCACGTACCCGAGTTGAAGCGAAAGTCGGAGGTGTAGGTGGTGAACAGGAAGGGTGACAGCACAGTTCCTTGGGGGGGCGCCGGTGTGAGGTAGTCCGTAATACAGGCCACCAGGCCACCAGGCCACCAGGCCACCAGGCCATGGTCTACCTGCATCGCTGAGAGCTTCTCAGCTAGCCGGAGTGGCAGGATGGTGTTGAAGGCGCTGGAGAAGTCAAAGAACATGACTCTGACGGTGCTGTGCGGCCTCTCCAGGTGAGTGTAGGCTCTGTGGAGCATGTAGGTGATGGCATCATCCACACCGATGTTTGCCCGGTATGCAAACTGCAGGGGGTCCAGGGAGTCGCTCACAAGGGGCTTGAGGTGCTGCAGAACCAGTCTCTCAAAGATCTTCATGACGTGTGACGTCAGAGCAACTGGCCTGTAGTCATTGGGGGTGCTGGGGTGTCCCTACATAGTAATACATAGTATTGTATGTCAAATAATATTATGTAAAAAAAATCATTGTATAGTATGTCGAAAAAAGTCATAGTACAGAGTGACAGATAGTAACTTTATTGATCCTGAGGGAAATTCAAGTTTAGTATAGTATGTTGAATAAAGTAAAAAAAAAGTCATAGTATAGTATGTCGACATTTTTTTTAAAAAGTCATAGTATAACCATAATGCCATATACTTAACTATTCAAATGGATAGTAGAAGGAAAAACACAGTATGGCGATTAAATGTTGGCATGCTGAATGATAAAAGAACTGTTAATGACATATATAAGATAGATATAAGATATCTAGAGGACAATGATAATGGGGAGGTGGACCCATCCATACTATGGGACTCATTGAAGGCTGTAATACGAGGAAGGTTAATAGCCAGGGCATCATTTATTAAAAAGGACAGAATGAAAACATGATATATTGATATTTGACCTGAAGGATTTAGAACAGAAGTACAAAAATAATAAGGAGTAGAAAACGTATAAACAAATAGAAGATTTGAGGGGACAAATGGATGTTGGGTCAAGAGGTGGAGAAAAAAGCAAGATTTGTAAAACAGGCATATTATGAGCTGGGCCCTAAATCCACTAAATGACTTGCCCGAAGGTTACGCAAACAACAGGCCGATAACTCCATACACAAAATTAAGGACTCCTGTACACAGAAATTTAACAGTGATCCAAAAGTAATAGAACATATCTTCCAGGAATATTATAAAGAATTATATACACAAACTTCTACAGCAGATGGAGAATCAATAAAGACTTTTTTACGTACAATAGATCTGCCCTGTATTGGAGAGACACAAAATAAAACAATCACTGCAGAAATATCACTGGACGAGATAGAGAAGGCAATCGGTAGGATGAAAACAAACAAGGCCCCAGGTAGCGACGGTTTTCCTATAGAATGGTATAAAATATTCCGTAACGAGCTGAAGCCACTTCTTCTGAGAACCTTTAACTGGATTATAAAGGAAGGCAAGACACCCCCATCATGGAAAGAGGCAATTATAACACTAATCCCCAAAGAGAACAAAGACAAGGAAAGTTGTACCAACTACAGACCGATATCAATTTTAAATGTGGACTATAAATTATATACCTCAATTATCTCCAAACGATTTGAAAAGTTCATACCAGATTTAATTGATGAAGACCAGACTGGTTTTATAACAGGCAGACAAACACAAGATAGTATTAGAAGAACCCTACATATAATACACAAGATTCAAAAAGAAAGTACGCGCGCTATCCTGATAAGCCTGGATGCAGAAAAGGCTTTCGATAGGGGGAATTGGGAATTTTTATATCAAACACTAGAAAGATTTGGCTTTTCCCAAAATTCTATTCAAGTTATTAAAGCAATCTACCGGCAACCCTCTGCAAGAGTAAAGGTGAATGGGTCCTTGACGGAGAGATTTGTGTTAGGAAGAGGAACGAGACAGGGATGTTGTCTTAGCCCTACCCTGTTTGCTATATATATTGAACCATTGGCTCAAGCGATCCGTCAAGATAGGGAACTGAGGGGAATAACTATAAGAGACAGAGAACATAGAATTGGCCTTTTTGCAGATGATGTATCTCACGGATGTAAACACCTCCTTTCCAAGGATGATGGAGATCATAGATACATTTAATTTCTATGCAGGATATAAATTGAATATTTCAAAAACTCAAATCCTCCTATTTAACTGTGTTCCTCCAGAAGAAATCAGGCAAAAGTATAATATTAAATGGGATTCAAAATCAATCAAATACCTAGGGGTACATATAACGGAAAATATATCAATGTTGTATGGGGCCAATTATAACCACATTAATCTAAACATAAGAAGGGATATAGAAAGATGGTCCACATACACAATGGATTTTAGCAGTAAAATAAATGTGGTGAAGATGAATATTTTGCCAAGGTTATTGTACTTGTTTTAATCTCTGCCAATAGAGGTCCCACTAAAACTATTCACAGAATGGGATAAATTAATATCTAGATTTATTTGGGGAGGGAAGAAGGCCAGAGTTCGATATACTACACTTCAGTTGCCAAAGGACAAAGGTGGAATGGCACTTCCAAATTTTAGGACATATTTCTATGCAGCCCAACTTCGACCTCTAATTAACTGGTGTGATGATAGCTACATAGCTAGGTGGAAACAGATTGAGACATGTATCCCTGACTTCCACATCCAAACACTCTTAGGAGAAAAAGCGCTTCATGGGCATATCAGGAGTATAATCCATCAATAACAATATTTACTTTGGAAACCTGGTTCACTCTTACCAGACATCTTAAACTGAAAAATCAACAAAAAGTGCTGCGATGGATAGCTTTGGATGGGGAATTCAGACCGGCGATGTATGACTCAACATTTAAAGAGTGGATGAAAAAAGGAATGACTGCGTTTTGTACTGTTACTAAAAATGGAGACTTGATTTGAAGGACAGATTTGCACTTCGCAACCAAGACTTGTTTAGATATTTCCAACTGAGAGAATATTACAACAAAAAGATAGAAAGGGAGGCACCAGAAGAGAATCCAGTGGTGGAAGTTATAGTCAATGCATATCATCAAAAAGCATCAAGGGTTATCTCTAAACTTTATCATGGCTTAATGGAATGTCAAGCAAAGACTACATCCTATGTGAAATGAAGAAGAATGGCATGATATGTGTGTATCACTACAGACATCCACTAATTCACAACTGTGGAGAATTTAATTGGAAAAATCTGATTTGTTTCTTCATTACGCCTAACATAAAAAGCAAACAAATTCTAAGGCAACAAACCTGCTGGAGACGATGAGGCCATACAGACGCACATCATGCACATATCTTCTGGAGCTGCACAAAAACAGAACCATTTTGGGACAGAGTGAACTCGGTGTTAAAGGAGGTATTAGGATATATAATCAGCAAGAAATGTTCCATTTGATACTGAACCTGGGTAATAAAACTACAGTGGTGCTGAAGGAAGATCAGTACCTGGTTCAAATCCTACTCACAGCTGGCAGAAAGGCCGTTACTAGAACATGGCTTGTAGCGGACCCTCCCCCAGACTCAGTCAATGGTTAGACAGAGTAAGGCAAGGCAAGGCAGCTTTATTTGTATAGCACATTTCAACAACAGGGCAATTCAAAGTGCTTTACAGAAACATTCAAGAACATTGCGACAAAATGCAAGAGTACAGGGAATATTAGTGATGGAGAGAATGACTTATTCTCTAAGAGTGAAAGAAGATGAGTTTAACAGAAAATGGGATAAATGGATTAGGTAAAGACACAAAGACATAAGCACTGTATGATTGTATTGTAAAAACTGTAAGTTATTGGAAACTGTTTTAATAAGAAAATAACCCTGAATACTGCATCAGCTGTAAACTGAACCCCTCGCTGCACTGCTGCAAGTTCCGTTGTTATATTTGTGTTTTATTTGTGTATGCAAAAAAGCAATAAATACTAAAGTGACAGAAATATAAAAGTCATAGTATAGTATGTCGAAAAATGTTATCCTAATTTTAATTTCATGAAATATTTCAACATACTATACTACGACTTTTTTCCAAAAATTTTCAACTATGATTTTTTTTCATAAAATACACTGTATATTTATATATATATATAAAATCAAAGAAAAAGTCTTCAGTTTGTAATATTTCAAGTTGTCCCTGAAACGACGTTATGCCTATAAACTAAACCTCCCAGCGTTGTGACTTCCTGTGAAACAGCTGACAGCCGGTCGTCATGGAAACATCAGAGAGGACACTAACGTGTATTACCATATCATTTATTAATAAAGTCATTCAAACAGTTAAAGTGCAGAAATAACTACAGTAGAAGAAGTGCTAACACATGCTAACACATGCTAACACATGCTAACACATGCTAACACATGCTAACACATGCTAACTGACTGAGCAGAGACCTGTTAGCATCTTTAGCTAACGGCGGGGTCACCAGTCCTGTACTCTGATTGGCTGCTCGCTCCATCTTTGGTCCCTTTTCATTCTTCTTCTACTAAAGTCTGTTTGTTACTCTGATGGGGGCGTGGTCAGAAGCTGCTGTGACATCACTGATGGGGGCGTGGTCAGAAGCTGCTGTGACATCACTGATGGGGGCGTGGTCAGAGGCTGCTGTGACATCACTGATGGGGGCGTGGTCAGAAGCTGCTGTGACATCACTGATGGGGGCGTGGTCAGAGGCTGCTGTGACATCACTGATGGGGGCGTGGTCAGAGGCTGCTGTGACATCACTGATGGGGGCGGGGTCAGAGGCTGCTGTGACATCACTGATGGGGGCGTGGTCAGAGGCTGCTGTGACATCACTGATGGGGCGTGGTCAGAGGCTGCTGTGACATCACTGATGGGGGCGTGGTCAGAGGTTGCTGTGACATCACTGATGGGGCGTGGTCAGAGGCTGCTGTGACATCACTGATGGGGCGTGGCCAGAGGCTGCTGTGACATCACTAGTGGAGGCGTGGTCAGAGGCTGCTATGACATCACTGATGGGGGCGTGGTCAGAAGCTGCTGTGACATCACTGATGGGGGCGTGGTCAGAGGCTGCTGTGACATCACTGATGGGGGCGTGGTCAGAGGCTGCTGTGACATCACTGATGGGGGCGTGGTCAGAGGCTGCTGTGACATCACTGATGGGGGCGTGGTCAGAGGCTGCTGTGACATCACTGATGGGGGCGTGGTCAGAGGCTGCTGTGACATCACTGATGGGGCGTGGTCAGAGGCTGCTGTGACATCACTAGTGGAGGCGTGGTCAGAGGCTGCTATGACATCACTGATGGGGGCGTGGTCAGAGGCTGCTATGACATCACTAGTGGAGGCGTGGTCAGAGGCTGCTATGACATCACTGATGGGGGCGTGGTCAGAGGTTGCTATGACATCACTGATGGGGGCGTGGTCAGAGGCTGCTGTGACATCACTGATGGGGGCGTGGTCAGAGGCTGCTGTGACATCACTAATGGAGGCGTGGTCAGAGACTGCTGTGACATCACTGATGGGGGCGTGGTCAGAGGCTGCTGTGACATCACTGATGGGGGCATGGTCAGAGGCTGCTGTGACATCACTAGTGGAGGCGTGGTCAGAGGCTGCTGTGACATCACTGATGGGGGCGTGGTCAGAAGCTGCTGTGACATCACTGATGGGGCGTGGTCAGAAGCTGCTGTGACATCACTGATGGGGGCGTGGTCAGAAGCTGCTGTGACATCACTGATGGGGGCGTGGTCAGAAGCACACCACTTATGAAAGTCAGCGGTCACTACGCTGAAACAGAACGCTGCCGTCCGATTGGCTGGCGAGTTAGTAGTGGGCAGAGCCAGTCAGTCACTTGGCAGCAGGTGAGGAGGCGGAGCTCCAGAAGGTCAGGTCAGAGGTCATCGCTGAGTTTGAGAGGTGAGCATCGCTGCTTCCTTAGAGGAACGCTATTGGTCAGAGTCTGAAAAGACAGAGACAAGATGCGCTGTGATTGGTTGAAGGAAGGCGGCATGAGACGATAAAACATGATAATCAATCAATCAATCAATCAATCATTATCTGATCACAACCATCATCAATACATTATATATATATATATATACATTATACATGTATATATATATATAATATATATAATGTGTATATATAATGTGTACTTTGAGAAATATGAAGGAGAAATATGAAGAAACAAAATGGAGGAGAAATATGATGGAGCAACATGATGGAGCAACATGGAGGAGCAACATGATGGAGCAACATGATGGAGCAACATGATGGAGCAACATGGAGGAGCAACATGATGGAGCAACATGATGGAGCAACATGATGGAGCAACATGGAGGAGCAACATGATGGAGCAACATGGAGGAGCAACATGATGGAGCAACATGGAGGAGCAACATGGAGGAGCAACATGATGGAGCAACATGGAGGAGCAACATGGAGGAGCAACATGGAGGAGCAACATGATGGAGCAACATGGAGGAGCAACATGATGGAGCAACATGGAGGAGCAACATGGAGGAGCAACATGATGGAGCAACATGGAGGAGCAACATGGAGGAGCAACATGGAGGAGCAACATGATGGAGCAACATGATGGAGCAACATGGAGGAGCAACATGATGGAGCAACATGGAGGAGAAATATGATGGAGCAACATGATGGAGCAACATGGAGGAGCAACATGATGGAGCAACATGGAGGAGCAACATGGAGGAGCAACATGATGGAGCAACATGATGGAGCAACATGGAGGAGAAATATGATGGAGCAACATGATGGAGCAACATGGAGGAGCAACATGATGGAGCAACATGGAGGAGCAACATGGAGGAGCAACATGGAGGAGCAACATGATGGAGCAACATGGAGGAGCAACATGGAGGAGCAACATGGTGATGATGATGATGTCACAGATTAACTGTATTCATGATGTCACTGACCAGGCGGAGGCGGTGTGCATACAGCGGTTCTGGTTCCTCTGGTTTCCTGGTCGGCGTGGCGATGTGCCAGCGTTGCAGCTCCATCATCATCTCTGCCAGGCTGAACATAACCGCCGGGTCGGCACGGCAACGGTTGATCAGCTCCACCAAACGCTCCTTATAGTGCAACCTGCCGGTACACCTGATCATCACACAAACTCACCTGTACAGGTAAACTCTGAAATCAATACATTCAGACAGGGATCAGTCATGTAGTCGGTACTGGATCAGACCGGTAGTCGGTACTGGGTCAGACCGGTAGTCGGTACAGGATCAGTCCGGTAGTCGGTACAGGATCAGTCCGGTAGTCGGTACTGGGTCAGACCGGGTACTGGGTCAGACAGGTAGTCGTGCTGGGTCAGACCGGTAGTCGGTACTGGGTCAGTCGGTAGTCGGTAACTGGATCAGACCGGTAGTCTGTACTGGTCAGTCCGTAGTCGGTACTGGGTCAGTCGGTAGTCGGTACTAGGATCAGGACCGGTAGTCGGTACTGGGTCAGTCCGGTAGTCGGTACTGGATCAGACCGTAGTCGGTACTGGGTCAGTCCGGTAGTCGGTCCTGGGTCAGACCGGTAGTCGGTACTGGGCAGACCGGTACTGGGGAGTAGTCGGCACTGGTCAGACCGGTACTTGGTTAGCACCGGTAGTCGGGTACAGGATCCAGACCGGTACTGGGAGTAGTCCGGTACTGGATCAGACCGGTACTGGGAGTAGTGGTCTTACTGGCAGTATTCTCTGTATTCAGGTAGAGCAGGTCGACCGCAGCATTCCTCTCGTGTCTCGTCGTCTCTCAGCTCAGAAACCGAACAGACTCCTGAAAATGAAGCAACAGTCAAACTGGGAGAGACACCATTCACCTGATGGACACAAGGAGACTCACCTGTCTGCTGGCTTGCCAAGCTGAGCTGCTATTGGCCGGTTCCACCCAGGTAGGAGACACCCTGTAATACTGAGACACCAGAAACACACCTCATCACCTCATCACCTCATCACCTCATCACCCGCTCACACCTCATCACCTCATCACCCGCTCACACCTCATCACCTCATCACACGCTCACACCTCATCACCTCATCACCTCATCACACGCTCACATCTCATCACCTCATCACACGCTCACACCTCATCACCTCATCACACGCTCACACCTCATCACCTCATCACACGCTCACACCTCATCACACGCTCACACCTCATCACACGCTCACACCTCATCACACCTCACACCTCATCACACGCTCACACCTCATCACCTCATCACCTCATCACACGCTCACACCTCATCACACGCTCATCACCTCATCACCCGCTCACACCTCATCACACGCTCACACCTCATCACCTCATCACACGCTCACACCTCATCACACGCTCACACCTCATCACCTCATCACACGCTCACACCTCATCACCTCATCACCTCATCACACGCTCACACCTCATCACACGCTCACACCTCATCACCTCATCACCTCATCACACGCTCACACCTCATCACACGCTCACACCTCATCACCTCATCACCTCATCACACCTCATCACCTCATCACCTCATCACCGCTCACACCTCATCACCTCATCACCGTCATCACACGCTCACACCTCATCACACGCTCACACCTCATCACCCGCTCACACCTCATCACCTCATCACCTCATCACACCTCATCACCTCATCACACGCTCACACCTCATCACCTCATCACCCGCTCACACCTCATCACCCGCTCACACCTCATCACCTCATCACCTCATCACCCGCTCACACCTCATCACCTCATCACACGCTCACACCTCATCACCTCATCACACGCTCACACCTCATCACCCGCTCACACCTCATCACCTCATCACCCGCTCACACCTCATCACCTCATCACACGCTCACCCCTCATCACCTCATCACCCGCTCACACCTCATCACCTCATCACCCGCTCACACCTCATCACCTCATCACACGCTCACACCTCATCACCTCATCACCTCATCACCTCATCACCCGCTCACACCTCATCACCTCATCACACGCTCACACCTCATCACCTCATCACACGCTCACACCTCATCACACGCTCAACACCTCATCACCTCATCACCTCATCACACGCTCACACCTCATCACACGCTCACACCTCATCACCCGCTCACACCTCATCACCTCATCACCTCATCACACCTCATCACCTCATCACCTCATCACACGCTCACAACCTCATCACCTCATCACCCGCTCACACCTCATCACCTCATCACCCGCTCACACCTCATCACACCTCATCACCTCATCACCTCATCACACGCTCACACCTCATCACCTCATCACCCGCTCACACCTCATCACCTCATCACCCGCTCACACCTCATCACCTCATCACACGCTCACACCTCATCACCTCATCACACGCTCACACCTCATCACCCGCTCACACCTCATCACCTCATCACACGCTCACACCTCATCACACGCTCACACCTCATCACCTCATCACCTCATCACCCGCTCACACCTCATCACCTCATCACCCGCTCACACCTCATCACCTCATCACACGCTCACACATCATCACCTCATCACCCGCTCACACCTCATCACCTCATCATACGCTCACACCTCATCACCTCATCACCCGCTCACACCTCATCACCTCATCACCTCATCACCCGCTCACACCTCATCACCTCATCACACGCTCACACCTCATCACCTCATCACCTCATCACACCTCATCACCTCATCACCTCATCACACGCTCACACCTCATCACCTCATCACCTCATCACACGCTCACACCTGAGCTCTGAACACTAGGAGTCTCTCAGAGTCGTCAGATTTCTGTTCTCACTACACGACTTCCTGTCTGTAATCATGAGGTCGTGGTGGTTACACACTACATCACTGACAGGAGGTCAGAAGGTCAGGAGGTTTAGGAGGTCAGGAGGTCAGAAGGTCAGGAGGTTTAGGAGGTCAGGAGGTCAGGAGGTCAGGAGGTTTAGGAGGTCAGGAGGTTTAGGAGGTCAGGAGGTCAGGAGGTTTAGGAGGTCAGGAGGTTTAGGAGGTCAGGAGGTCAGGAGGTTTAGGAGGTCAGGAGGTCAGGAGGTTTAGGAGGTCAGGAGGTTTAGGAGGTCAGGAGGTCAGGAGGTCAGGAGGTTTAGGAGGTCAGGAGGTCAGGAAGTCAGAAGGTCAGGAGCTCAGAAGGTCAGAAGGTCAGGAGGTCAGGAGGTTCAGGAGTTCAGGAGGTCAGAAGGTCAGGAGGTTTAGGAGGTCAGGAGGTTTAGAAGGTCAGGAGGTCAGGAGGTCAGGAGGTCAGGAGGTTTAGGAGGTCAGGAGGTTTAGAAGGTCAGGAGGTTTAGGAGGTCAGGAGGTATAGAAGGTCAGGAGGTCAGGAGGTCAGGAGGTCAGGAGGTTTAGGAGGTCAGGAGGTTTAGAAGGTCAGGAGGTTTAGGAGGTCAGGAGGTATAGAAGGTCAGGAGGTCAGGAGGTCAGGAGGTCAGGAGGTCAGGAGGTTTAGGAGGTCAGAAGGTCAGGAGGTTTAGGAGGTCAAGAGGTCAGGAGGTCAGAAGGTCAGGAGGTTTAGGAGGTCAGGAGGTCAAGATGTCAGAAGGTCAGAAAGTCAGGAGGTCAGGAGGTCAGGAGGTCAATAGGTCAGGAGGTCAGGAGGTTTAGGAGGTCAGAAGGTCAGGAGGTTTAGGAGGTCAAGAGGTCAGGAGGTCAGAAGGTCAGGAGGTTTAGGAGGTCAAGATGTCAGAAGGTCAGGAGGTCAGAAGGTCAGGAGGTCAGGAGGTTTAGGAGGTCAGGTTACCTGTAGCAGCAGGTGCAGGCGGGGGACGCTCCAGTCTCTCAGGTGGTACAGGCAGTCTCTGGGGTGGTGGGCATGAAGACCTCTGGTTCCACAGTCAGCAGAGAAACCGCAGGCCTGAGAACATCCAAGTCCAAATGAAACGCTGTTTAAAGCTCTTCCAGGTCTTCCAGGTCTCAGTGACTTGATCGGTGACTCGATCGGTGACTCGATCGGTGACTCGATCGGTGACTCGATCGGTGACTCGATCAGTGACTCGATCAGTGACGGTCTAAAGGTTTCATTTCAGCTGAAGCGTCGAGCTCTTTGTCATAATTACAGGTGTGACGCTCATCGTACTGGATGTGACATCACTGTGACAGTAGATGACAGTAGAAGACAGTAGATGACAGTAGAAGACAGTAGATGACAGTAGATGACAGTAGAAGACAGTAGATGACAGTAGATGACAGTAGAAGACAGTAGAAGACAGTAGATGACATTAGATGACAGTAGAAGACAGTAGAAGACAGTAGATGACAGTAGATGACAGTAGATGACATTAGATGACAGTAGAAGACATTAGATGACAGTAGAAGACAGTAGAAGACAGTAGAAGACAGTAGATGACATTAGATGACAGTAGAAGACAGTAGAAGACAGTAGATGACAGTAGATGACAGTAGATGACATTAGATGACATTAGATGACAGTAGAAGACAGTAGATGACAGTAGATGACAGTAGAAGACAGTAGAAGACAGTAGATGACAGTAGAAGACATTAGATGACAGTAGAAGACAGTAGAAGACAGTAGAAGACAGTAGATGACAGTAGATGACAGTAGAAGACAGTAGAAGACAGTAGATGACATTAGATGACAGTAGAAGACAGTAGAAGACAGTAGATGACAGTAGATGACAGTAGATGACATTAGATGACAGTAGAAGACATTAGATGACAGTAGAAGACAGTAGAAGACAGTAGAAGACAGTAGATGACATTAGATGACAGTAGAAGACAGTAGAAGACAGTAGATGACAGTAGATGACAGTAGATGACATTAGATGACATTAGATGACAGTAGAAAGACAGGTAGATGACAGTAGATGACAGTAGAAGACAGTAGAAGTTAACAGAAGACAGTAGAAGTCAGTAGAAGACAGTAGAAGTTAACAGAAGACAGTAGAAGACAGTAGAAGACAGTAGAAGTTAACAGAAGACAGTAGAAGACAGTAGATGACAGTAGAAGACAGTAGAAGACAGTAGATGACATTAGATGACAGTAGAAGACAGTAGAAGACAGTAGATGACAGTAGATGACATTAGATGACAGTAGAAGACAGTAGAAGACAGTAGAAGACAGTAGATGACAGTAGAAGACAGTAGAAGACAGTAGAAGACAGTAGATGACAGTAGAAGACATTAGATGACAGTAGAAGACAGTAGAAGACAGTAGAAGACAGTAGAAGACAGTAGATGACAGTAGATGACAGTAGATGACAGTAGATGACAGTAGAAGACAGTAGATGACAGTAGATGACAGTAGAAGACAGTAGATGACATTAGATGACAGTAGAAGACATTAGATGACAGTAGAAGACAGTAGAAGACAGTAGATGACAGTAGAAGACAGTAGAAGACAGTAGAAGACAGTAGATGACAGTAGAAGACATTAGATGACAGTAGAAGACAGTAGAAGACAGTAGAAGACATTAGATGACAGTAGAAGACAGTAGAAGACAGTAGATGACAGTAAATGACAGTAGAAGACAGTAGATGACAGTAGATGACAGTAGAAGACAGTAAATGACAGTAGATGACAGTAGAAGACAGTAGATGACAGTAGAAGACAGTAGATGACAGTAGAAGACAGTAGAAGACATTAGATGACAGTAGAAGACAGTATATGACAGTAGAAGACAGTAGATGACAGTAGAAGACAGTAGATGACAGTAGAAGACAGTAGATGACAGTAGATGACAGTAGAATACATTAGATGACTGTAGAAGACAGTAGAAGACAGTAGATGACAGTAGAAGACAGTAAATGACAGTAGAAGACAGTAGATGACAGTAGAAGACAGTAAATGACAGTAGATGACTAGATGACAGTAGAAGACAGTAAATGACAGTAGATGACAGTAGAAGACAGTAGATGACAGTAGAAGACAGTAGAAGACAGTATATGACAGTAGAAGACAGTAGAAGACAGTAGATGACAGTAGAAGACAGTAGTAGACAGTAGATGACAGTAGAATACATTAGATGACTGTAGAAGACAGTAGAAGACAGTAGATGACAGTAGATGACAGTAGAAGACATTAGATGACAGTAGAAGACAGTAGATGACAGTAGAAGACAGTAGATGACAGTAGAAGACAGTAAATGACAGATGACAGTAGATGGCAGTAGAAGACAGTAGAAGACATTAGATGACAGTAGAAGACAGTAGAAGACAGTAGATGACAGTAGAAGACAGTAGAAGACAGTAGAAGACAGTAAAAGACATTAGATGACTGTAGAAGACAGTAGAAGACAGTAGAAGACAGTAGATGACAGTAGAAGACATTAGATGACAGTAGAAGACAGTAGAAGACAGTAGAAGTCATTAGATGACAGTAGAAGACAGTAGATGACAGTAGAAGACAGTAGAAGACAGTAGATGATATTAGAAGACAGTAGAAGACAGTAGATGACAGTAGATGACAGTAGAAGACAGTAGATGACAGTAGATGACAGTAGATGACAGTAGATGACATTAGAAGACAGTAGATGTAGAATAGAGCCTCACAGATCCAGGACTGAAGGGTTGACTGCAGCCTCCACAGAACTGGTGCTGACACTGACTGCAGGTGAAGTGAAGACATCCTCCTCCGGACAGACTGAAGACATACTGACAGTTTGGACACTCTGAAGACAAACACAGTAGAGACAATAGAATCTCTTTTTTTTTTTAAAGTTATTTTTTTGGGGCATTTTCCATTTTTATTGAGGACAGTGGCTAGAGTCTTGAAAGGGGGGAGAGAGAGAGTGGATGCGGAAAGGGCCACAGGCCGGATTCGAACCCGGGCCGCCGCGGTCAGGACCAATCCTTAATACATGGACGCCCGCTCTACCAACTGAGCTAACCCAGGCGCCCGAGACAATAGAATCTCATTAGACCACTTTAGAGACAACACACACTCCTCAGACCCTGAACTGTCCAGAACCTGTTGGGTCTTTGGTCCTGGTCCTGGACCTGGACCTGGACCTGGACCTGGACCACGACCAAAGACCCAACAGAACTAATGTCCTGGACCTGGACCAGGACATTAGTTCTCAGGCAGCTACATGAGCCGGGATCACTACGCTGGTTCTCCACCTGGACAGGTGGACTCGTCTGGACAGGGGGACTCGACTGGACAGGGGGACTCGTCTGGACAGGGGACTCGACTGGACAGGGGGACTCGACTGGACAGGAGGACTCGTCTGGACAGGGGGACTCGACTGGACAGGGGGACTCGACTGGACAGGACAGGGGGACTCGTCTGGACAGGGGGACTCGACTGGACAGGGGGACTCGACTGGACAGGGGGACTCGTCTGGACAGGGGGACTCGTCTGGACAGGGGGACTCGACTGGACAGGGGGACTCGTCTGGACAGGGGGACTCGTCTGGACAGGGGGACTCGACTGGACAGGGGGACTCGTCTGGACAGGGGTCTAAGGTCCTGGTGGTAGGGGGACCCAGTCTAAGGTCCTGGTGTACCGATGCTTGTGTAGCTGAGCAGGGTGCTGGTCTTGTGGTCCTGGTGGTCCTGGTGGTTCCAGACTCTGAACTGGTCACAGGAGAGTCCCTGATGTTGAGGAGACCACTGCAGAGACAGAACATGTGTTACTGTATGTGGAGGTTCTGATCTGGGATCAGGTCTAAGGTCTGGTGTGTCTCTGTGTCTCTTTGTGTCTCTGTGTCTCTTTGTGTGTCTGTGTGTCTCTGTGTGTCTCTTTGTGTCTCTTTGTGTGTCTGTGTGTCTCTTTGTGTCTCTGTGTGTCTCTTTGTGTCTCTGTGTGTCTCTGTGTGTCTCTTTGTGTCTCTGTGTGTCTCTGTGTGTCTCTTTGTGTGTCTGTGTGTCTCTGTGTGTCTCTCTGTGTCTCTGTGTGTCTCTTTGTGTCTCTGTGTGTCTTTGTGTCTCTGTGTGTCTCTTTGTGTGTCTCTCTGTGTCTCTGTGTCTCTTTGTGTCTCTGTGTGTCTCTTTGTGTGTCTCTGTGTGTCTCTTTGTCTCTCTGTTTCTCTGTGTCTCTGTGTGTCTCTTTGTGTGTCTCTTTGTGTGTCTCTCTGTGTCTCTCTGTGTGTCTCTCTGTGTGTCTCTTTGTGTGTCTGTGTGTCTCTGTTTCTCTGTCTCTGTGTGTCTCTTTGTGTGTCTCTTTGTGTGTCTCTCTGTGTCTCTGTGTGTCTCTTTGTGTCTCTGTGTGTCTTTGTGTCTCTGTGTGTCTCTTTGTGTGTCTCTTTGTCTCTCTGTTTCTCTGTGTCTCTGTGTGTCTCTTTGTGTGTCTCTGTGTGTCTCTTTGTCTCTCTGTTTGTCTATTTGTGTCTCTGTGTGTCTCTGTGTGTCTCTTTGTGTCTCTTTGTGTCTCTGTGTGTCTCTTTGTGTGTCTCTGTGTGTCTCTTTGTGTCTCTGTGTGTCTCTTTGTGTGTCTCTGTGTGTCTCTTTGTCTCTCTGTTTCTCTGTGTCTCTGTGTGTCTCTTTGTCTCTCTGTTTCTCTGTGTCTCTGTGTGTCTCTTTGTGTGTCTCTGTGTGTCTCTCTGTTTGTCTATTTGTGTCTCTGTGTGTCTCTCTGTGTCTCTCTGTGTCTCTGTGTGTCTCTTTGTGTCTCTCTGTGTCTCTGTGTGTCTCTTTGTGTCTCTGTGTGTCTCTGTGTGTCTCTTTGTGTGTCTGTGTGTCTCTGTGTGTCTCTCTGTGTCTCTGTGTGTCTCTTTGTGTCTCTGTGTGTCTTTGTGTCTCTGTGTGTCTCTTTGTGTGTCTCTCTGTGTCTCTGTGTCTCTTTGTGTCTCTGTGTGTCTCTTTGTGTGTCTCTGTGTGTCTCTTTGTCTCTCTGTTTCTCTGTGTCTCTGTGTGTCTCTTTGTGTGTCTCTTTGTGTGTCTCTCTGTGTCTCTCTGTGTGTCTCTCTGTGTGTCTCTTTGTGTGTCTGTGTGTCTCTGTTTCTCTGTCTCTGTGTGTCTCTTTGTGTGTCTCTTTGTGTGTCTCTCTGTGTCTCTGTGTGTCTCTTTGTGTCTCTGTGTGTCTTTGTGTCTCTGTGTGTCTCTTTGTGTGTCTCTTTGTCTCTCTGTTTCTCTGTGTCTCTGTGTGTCTCTTTGTGTGTCTCTGTGTGTCTCTTTGTCTCTCTGTTTGTCTATTTGTGTCTCTGTGTGTCTCTGTGTGTCTCTTTGTGTCTCTTTGTGTCTCTGTGTGTCTCTTTGTGTGTCTCTGTGTGTCTCTTTGTGTCTCTGTGTGTCTCTTTGTGTGTCTCTGTGTGTCTCTTTGTCTCTCTGTTTCTCTGTGTCTCTGTGTGTCTCTTTGTCTCTCTGTTTCTCTGTGTCTCTGTGTGTCTCTTTGTGTGTCTCTGTGTGTCTCTCTGTTTGTCTATTTGTGTCTCTGTGTGTCTCTCTGTGTCTCTCTGTGTCTCTGTGTGTCTCTCTGTGTCTCTCTGTGTCTCTGTGTGTCTCTGTGTGTCTCTCTGTGTCTCTCTGTGTCTCTGTGTGTCTCTGTGTGTCTCTGTGTGTCTCTCTGTGTCTCTCTGTGTCTCTGTGTGTCTCTGTGTGTCTCTTTGTGTCTCTGTGTGTCTTTGTGTCTCTGTGTGTCTTTGTGTCTCTGTGTGTCTCTTTGTGTGTCTCTGTGTCTCTGTGTGTCTCTCTGTTTGTCTAT
>NW_023618511.1:0-33985 GCF_015220745.1 Sebastes umbrosus | reverse complement strand
CACACACACACACACACACACACACACACACACACACATACACGCTTAAGTCACAATTGGGGGCGGACATTTTAATACCCCCACTAAGGGGTCACCCCTTTCTGAATGGTTTAGAGAGATTCTGGAATGTACAAAGTAATTTTTTGAGTGCCCAGATTATTAAAATCGGTTGAGATTTTAATTTAAAAGAACTTTTGTTCAATCAGTTATTTTACCTTGCGATTGGGGACAAATAATTTAAATGTCACATTTGGGGTCTTCAGCTATACACAAATACACAGACTGATAAAAGTCACCTTTGGGTGCCTTAATTTCCAATTGGGGACACATGTCACATGTGATTATCT
Organism: Sebastes umbrosus; assembly: GCF_015220745.1. Lineage (NCBI taxonomy): Eukaryota > Metazoa > Chordata > Actinopteri > Perciformes > Sebastidae > Sebastes > Sebastes umbrosus. The sequence goes on along the minus strand of NW_023618511.1, from coordinate 33,638 downwards.
GCATGTATTTTAAGCTATGTTTAGTAAGGAAAACATGTTATGTGAATATGAAATCCATCCTTTGATTGAGTAACACTGTTCTTGAGTAGCTCCTGAGATATCATGAAAAAACCCACATTAAACTCAATCAACGTAAGCCCTAAATGACCTCATACTGAAGGAAGATTTTGCTTTTTCTTTTGTCTTTGGGAAAATGTCAATGGTTAAAGTGTGAGAGAGAGAGTTATCCTCCTCCTCTTATAACTGTTCTGGCTGCCTCCAACTATAACAGCAAATTGCTGAAAAGGAAGGAAGGATTTTCACACTACTATATAAACCAAGATGAACAGCTTGTTGACACACTGAATCATCAATCCAGATTCTACTGTCAAGACATCAGAATCAGAAACACCAGTCAAAATTGCAGATTTGGAGACTGCAACCCATGCTACGGACTTGTCCAACACCCTCCTCTGGCTTGACTAAAACACAAATGGACTGGACGTATCCCCGCCGCCTCCCGCTACAGACCTGGCCGACACCCTCTCCCGGCACCACAGACAATTCCCAAAGGCCTCAGCTTTTACTGTAATAATACATGTATAACTTAGCATCAAGTCAGTGTTCTCATTTTGGGTTTAAATTCTTGCAAGCTCGGAATTCAGTCTTTCAGATGCAACCTGCTGATATTGTCTCTGAACCCAACTGTAAATAATATTGATATCAGATATCATGAATAACAATCACACTACGGGTATCAGTGCATCCCTGCAAAACTGATTAAGACGGCTGGCAAAGAGAAGGATGATGGCTAAAGTACTGGCCAATCCTTCCCATACCTACATGTCTTATGTAGTTACGCCAACCCAGGTGTGCCCAACCACAACAGTTGTTTCAACAAATTTCTACAGTAAACGCTGGGTATTAAAGCTGATTAAGAGGCAAACTGAATATGTCAGTCATAGTAGCACCACAATGAAAATCTGCATGTAAATAAACAAGACTTCTGTTTGCTGTTAACTTGTGTTTTAGTAACACAATACATGAACATCATGTACAAACATGCCACAGCTCAAATACATGAACATCATGTACAAACAACCCAAAGCTCAAATACATGAACGTGAACATGTAAGTCCTCTTTACAAAAATTAAAATTGAAAAAAAATATACTGTTTAGTACCTGGCGGACAAAACAATGATTTGATAAAACAATGGTTCAACCAGACTTACATTTCTGCAGAGCGCCCAAAGAAAACGTGATTCCAAAATATTTAGAACCCAATTGCACCGTTAAAGGGACTATTTGTAACTTTCATAAATGCTTGTTAACAGCGACACCTGTGTCCGTTAAGTCAACTAAAGTCAGCGTCCTGTTGCTCGCGCTTGCTCGCTCTAAATAGACATGAACGAGCATCGCTCAAAACAGTGAGGCGACACACGTCAGCTAAAAGCACAATATCACTCTATATTTCAGCTGCTTGGCAGTAATGTTAGCTGACCAGACGAAGGTCTCTCCATGAATCAATGCTGATCCTAGTGTTGGCTTTTCCTGCCTCAGCCCCCGGTGTCTCCCTCTACAGAGGGAGACACCGGAGGCTGAGCAGGAAAAGCGTGTCAGTGACGGAGCTCCGCAGATAGACATGTTATTGCCTCCCTGACCGGGTGCCGGTGTCTCCCGACTGTACCTGCAGGGAGACACCGGCACCCGGTCGGAGGCGATAACATGTCTATCTGCGGAACTCCGTCACTTCACAAGGCACGGGAAACCTCTGTTGGTCTGGAGGAGCTGCAGCAGTTATTTCAGCACAAACGTCCATTGGACATTCACTAGATATTCTCAGAGCTAAACTAACTCTTCTGCAGTGTGGAGTGAGCGCGCATTCACGTCTAGAGATGGAGCGAGACAACGAGCGCGCGCGGTGTGTCTGAGTGAAGGCAAGCAGAGGAGACGAGGCTCTGGCCACACGTGAGCGTGCATGTGCGAGCGTGCATGTGCGAGCGCGCATGTGTCCCGACCCTGTTCATTTATATGCTTAAAAAGTTACAAACAGTCCCTTTAATCTACAGTATGTTAAAATAGGCATTATTGAAGGAGAGAAGAAAAACATCAATATAACAGGAGACCCTAAACAAGAGCAATGAGCAAAATGCATAAGTTGACATTGAATTGAAAAGCACCAATAGCTATTCCTGAGCACAAGCCTTTCTCTTTAAGGCAGTGATTCGATTTCTGACATAATTTTTCACTCCAGTCCAGTTTCTGTCTTTCAGCGCATAAGGTTCCGCGTTGATACACTGTATGCAGTCATTCTTTTGAGGTAGCTTGCATTTGTGGATGAAGCGCATCATGTGTCTTTCAACTGCACGTACCTCCTTGTCTTCCCACTTACGTCTGGAGTTACCTCGGTTGTCTGTGAAGAAAAAGAGAGAGGGGGTGTCAATATCGCATTACTCAAAGCATTTTTTGTAATCTACCCAAAACAAAGTTCACAACCTCTTGCTTTCTTTTTCAGTTCAATTCACTTTTATATAGTGTCAAATCATAACAGAAGTTGTCTCAAGACCTTTTTCATATAGAGCAGCTCTAGAACTTACTTATACGTATTATTTACAGAGACCCAACAACAGATCCCCCATGAGCATGCACTGGTGCAACAGTTGCAAGAAAAAACGGGTAGAAATCTTGGGCAGAACCAGGGTGGGCGGCCATCTGCCTCGACCACCTTTTAGCACTACTGTTCAAAGTGCAAGGACGTCACCAAGGTCATCCATATGACTGCGGTGCAGAATCTGGCATAATGCCCTTCTTTAGGCTAAAACTGGATTGTACTGAACACATTACTGTCACTAGGTAAGGATACATTATTAATCCTATTCATCCTAATCTGTCATATCAGTGATCAGATATTAGTGATCAGTATGTTTTTAGTATGCCCATTTATCATTTAGTAGCCTCTGTAAGGGCTAAGTATTATTCCGGTGTAGGACCAGGTGTATATTTACCGTCTGTAAATGATGTATCTCCCAAAAAAAAGGTTGATCAAGCAGGAGGAACCAGGGAGCAACTAGTCGCAGATACCAACTTTCTCCCGTTAAAGAAGACTAACCCAAGCCAAAAACAATATTTCCTACCTTTATTGAGAGGAGCTCTGGAAGAATGGTCGGAAGACGAGATTAGATAGTCTCTGGTTGCCTCATGGCTGCCTTCGCCTTTTGCCTCATGGTCATCTTCGCCTGTTGCCTCATGGTCGTCTTCGCCTGTTTCCTCATGGTCATCTTCACCTGTTGCCTCATGGTCGTCTTCACTTGTTGCCTCAGTGGACGACTCATCCGGCTCATCCTCCATCACTTGACACATCCTGATCTTGTGAGGAATCAACTTTTTCTGAAGAGAAAATATGAGAAGAGAAAAAAGGTACAGCCCAGCAATGTAGAAATCCAACATGTCTATTCTGAATGGATTGCCCACATTATTGCAGTTTGCACAATAATCAAAATAATTTGGTATATAAATGTTATACATAACATGAACATACACAACATCTTTCTATGGGGAAAAAATGGGAACAATACTTAATCTGTTTCAATTTGGAGAAATGCAAAATGTACGTTTGTTAGGTTGACTATGGTTTCTTTATGTCTAGACTTAAATTACCAAACACAGCATAAAGGGTACCGTAACTGCTATAACAAGTACTGATGATGCATTCTCATGAGACAATAACCATGGGTTGCCCCAGCATCTGAACTATAATATACCAATATACACTCATACAGTATATCCATACCTTCAGGGTCAATCTCGATGTCATCAAGGGTTTGACCTTTATACTGTGAGAGAGTCCCCTTCTCCACTGCCAAAAGCACTTTGCTCATTTTGGCGAGGCTGAAGGGTTCCCTGGGGCAGGCGGTAGTACTGTCTGTGTACGCGAATGTCATGACCCAGAAAGTCTGCAAATTGGTCTGCTTCATTTCTTGAAGATTAAGTACCTGAGACATTGTTGCTATGTGCTTTCGGAGCCTTGTTGAGGTTAAGACCTCGGGATGTTTTGCACCACTCTCCCTTGCAAACTTTTTGATGCATTCTCCTCCTTTGTAAGCTGATAATGCTCCTGGTCTACCGAACATGTAGATGTTCTCTTTGGAGACTCCGCACACCTCACGAGTGCCAGCTAGGAGCTCCATAGCTGAGACCATTGATGGTTTTAGGAGCACAGGGACTCCTCTTCCTCGTTTTCCCCTGATTTCTACTCTGGTGAAGAAATCACTACATCTTGTTCTCAAGTGGGGTAAGACATACGGCCATGTCCTCATTGAGTTCGGACTTTTTCCTTGCTTCAAAAGTGGGCCAACTCCATTCTTGACACCTCTCCTTCTCTTCTTCTGTTGAAAACGATTAGCTGAGCAAGTGTCACTTTGGCAAGTGCTGCATAGTTGTTTGCAGAGGGACACAGTCTCAGCATTCTATCAGCAATGAGTTTAACATTTTCCATGTGAGAGTCCAAACGTTTGACGTCTTCAGTGAAAGGTAGAATCTGTGGTGCATTCCACTTTGACTCTCTCAGAGTAGTTGTTGCGCCTCCTGTAATTAATCCCTTCCATCTGAATTTTGTAATGGTTTTGAATTCTTGAGCAAATTGCACAAGGCTCCAGTCTCTGTTGACTGTGGACAAGTTATCACTTTCTATAAGCTCAGAGATTATACCCAGACTGTTGCCAATTTTTAGGCTTAAGGAAGGTGCGCGGAATGTGTTGTTCTCTGGGTTGTACCCAGCCAACTCTCTCACTGCAGATATCACATGATTGCAATTTGCAGGATTGATGAGTTCCTCTGCCTTCCGGATAGGAGTATTCTTCTGAGCCACTAGAAGTAGTCGCCCAAGTTCTCGAAGTCTTTGCCTTATGTAGTCATGTCTGTTCTTTCTTGACCCGTTTAGATCAAACAGGTGTTGTCCAAACTGCAAGAGAAGTTGGTCATTCTGGATAATCTGAGTGACCTCATCAAAGTTCATGCAGGAAATCACACTCTTCAAGCCCTCGCCAACATCACGCACAATGGCAGTTTTAAGGGCACATTTGGATCGAACTCGCGTCCTCGCCGAGCTGGATTCATCACCAGTTTCTGTCTTCGCTGGGCAGATTTTCATGTGCCTCCACAATGTCTTTTTGGCATAGAGTCCTTGACAATGAAAGCAATGAATAAAATCAATGGCACGTCTAAGCTTGTGTGGTCTGCAGCAGGCCTGCAGCTCTCCAGCTCCCTCCCTCACAAACTTTGGCATTGTGGGCAAAGTTTCCACGGCGTCTGAGAAGGTTTAACCTTTTGCGTCTCTCTTTTGAATTCTTTGGATATTGAAATGCTATGGCAACATCTGGTACATTCCCATGTACACCTTCCAGGTGTCGTGCAATTTTTGATCTGGGCTGGAGGCAATAGAGACAGTAGTTCTTCTTGTTATATACTCGACGAGGTTTCAGAATTTGAGTGAGGCAATACTTGGATTGAGTTAGAAACTTGTTCGATTCTGCTTTTCTTTGGAGTGTTTGAGTTGTTCTTTAGTGGACTGGGGGATGAGATCTTTTTCTTCCTTGGAGTGTCCAAGTTTGTGTTCTTAGGGCTGACTGCTGTATTTCTTTTTACTGGGCTTTCTGCTTCAATATCTTGTTTTTCTAGAGATAAAAGGGGATATCGCAGAGAGGGCAGGGGCTTTTTTTGCAACTGGATACAGTGGTGTGTCTTCATTAGGCTCAGAGGAACTTCCTGTTTCAGAGGAACTTCCTGTTTCAGAGTCCGGGGCAAAGTCAGGATCACTATAGTCAGTGTAATCGGACTCATCAGGGGATGTTTCCTTATATGAAGTAGGCTTGAAAAAAAAGAAAAAGAAAAAAAGTCAGAGATTCTGTTTAGTAACCTAGGTCATCATTTACTTAACTTAGTACAATGCACTGTGTTGATGCATTGAACTTTTATTATAAGAACATTATCTGTTAGCTGAGGGATATGGTGTATAAGGTTCAATTTATCCAAGTTTATTTAATGAAAAGCCACACAATTAAGAACTTCACATATACATCAAATGTACACTACTGTCATTTAGGGGTTTCACAGAAATGTTTACTATAAAAACCACAAGTTGACACTGTCTATCATTGTAGACTACTCGTTTATCTATGGTTTTAGCACAGTGCAGTAATAAAGCAATGGCGATGCATCTACAGCAGATACTGTATGCAGCTGGGGGTGTTGTGGGTAGTTGTTGACAAGTCTCTAAAATGTAAAATGTATGTTAATAGTCTATGGTCTATGGTACACAACCACTGACTGACAACCTCTCTTAGCTGTACTGTGCTACTGTTTTACTGAACGAGAGTCTGTAGCTGAACTGTAGCTCTCACTCGTTCATCAGCCCAGTGGTGCACTGTGTACTATGTTGTGTACAGGATGAACAAGAGACTGCTGCCGCTGAGCCATGGTGGTGGTGGCGCACATTTGTTTTGGTCTGAGATGCTGAATCTCGTATTTAGAAACATTAAATAAACAGAATTAAAGGAATTTAGAGAAGAACAGGCTCCCACTAACCTATCCCTGCAATAAAGCACACACGTTGTCACTGCAGTCAAACAGTATTTCCAGCTCAAATATCCTACTGGGGATTTAGTCCAATCAGATCACAGCTCATTTGTAAATAGCCTCTCAGAGCCAAACCAGGACTCTGCTATTTCATCCACCCCAAGGTTGGTACCACCTAACCTAACCCATTACTTATTGCATTTGAGACCTTTATGACGAGAATTGAGCATTGGTTATTGGGTGAAAAAAATGTGATATATCTCCAAATTAATTGTCTACTCAACCACATTTTGGGAGTAGTTGATGACTACTGAAATGTGAATGTCTTACCGTTATTAGACTGCAGGAAGATACCTGTCTTTGTCTTGACGACGCCCTTTTTAAGTCATCCACTGAACGATTCCCAGACCTTTGACAAGCTGATGATGTTGTAGCACATGTAAGAGGAGCTCTTGTCTAAAAATTGAAAAAAAGAAAAAGGAAAGATAGGAGCATTCCATTCAGTACAAATAACTTGCCAAAAATATGTTCATTTACATGCATTTTTGACCTTATATAAAACAATACAGATAATATAGAGCTTAAAAAGTATCACTGGTATGATTGAAAAGGATCTGAAATTATAATGATGTTTTGGGGATGTGATTTCTGACAAATTCCATTCCCTATTATGATGATAAGGGATAATATAATATTCTCGAAATGAACAAACAAACTATATATGGGGTGTATTTTTGAAGGACCATCATGAAAATGAATGGATACATGATGGTTTAATTAATGATGCCAAATGGTAATACTGATATTATCCACAATGAATCTACTTATACTGTTGAAAAAGAAATAATGGACCATTGTTTAAATGTAGCAAGCCTTGCAGTGTTACCTGTGTTTTTGTTGCTGGCTCTCCATCTTCCAATGGGTCACTGGTCATTGTTGGTTCATCCTGGGATGAGGTATCTGATGACACTGGTGACTAAAAAGAAAACCCAACTTATTATGTGCAGTATTCAATTTCAATAAATAAAACTTGCACTCCTATCAGTGTTATAATGCCTGATGTACGCAGAGCGTGTCAATGATCATGGAGTGTTAAACCTCACCCCAGTCTGAAGTTGTAAACATACCTGCCAAGAGTGCGCCTCCAATGGGGATTGTGAATTCAGCTGATGAAAAGAAAGAAAGGCATGTCAAAAGCTAAGAAAGTGTCGATGAAAGAAAACAAGATATTTGGCTCCAGAGCAAGAACAAAACTTATAGCAACGTTAGACCAATGGTCATTTGGAAAAAAACATTAATTAATTCATCATTGCCTTACTCTTACTAATGTCTAAGTTAGCAAGATAACATTTTGTTGTGGATTGTGAGCTAGCCCCCTGCGCAGCAGGAGACAGCAGGCAGGACATTTTTCTCTGACCCTGCGCACTATTGACCTTCAGTCATTGTAGCACTCTCCGTCTCAATAGTGCATACAGATTAAATATAATGGGTGAAAAGTTTTCTCCAGTTTATGGGAATTAATCAGAAGACAAGTAAAAAAAAATATTGCGGGCGGTATCTAGCCCACAGGCCGCCAGTTGAAGAACACACCTTTATGCTTCGACTGCATTGCATTGAGTGAGAATTCAATTCTGCGAGATGATATATTACTCACATGCACATCCAGTTCTGCCAGTTGTTGAACCAGTTGTGCACGCTTTAACAGATTCATGGTGTGTTGTCTTTCTTTAGCATTTCGTTCCTCCTCTGCAATTTCGTAACGATTGAAGCATTCCTCATGGTGCTGTCTCAATTTGGTCATGCGAGACTGTAATGACTAAAGCAAAGAAAGTTGGTGAATTCAACCTTGAATTGCAACATTTCACAGCCCAAAAATTAGCAATAGTGTAATTACATAATATATATAGTATATATATATATATATATATATATATATACTATATATATATATATATATATATATATATATATAAAATAAAGCGATTACATTATGTGCCACTGGAGTGCTGCTGTAGATATTGATATCATCAGCCATGAGAGATGCATCAAAGGACCAGATGACAGCTAAAAGAGAAAAAATTAAGATATATATATATATATATATATATGGCACAAGAAGATGCTACAATTTGAATGATTCAGTTTGTGGGGATGTAGGAGGCTCCCTTCTTGTCACATTAGGGAACAATTCCAACTACTCATACCTAACCAGGGACATCCACATAAAACCTTTGGTCACCAGTACGCCAGTGTATCACTACTTTTGGGGTCTTTCTTGACACATATACACACGCTACTCAATCCTAATCGGGGACGTTCATCCATGTCAAACCTTTGGTCACCAGTATGTCAGTCTATCAATACTTTTGGGGTTGTTCCAAACACACAAACTATTCTAAGAGGTACTATATATGGACAAGAGAAGTCCTGACAGACCATGACTACTTGGACTGAAACACTGGATAACAATACCTACTCATAGACCCACTATATACTTCACTGAGAACAAATACCTTCCAATCTCTAAGAGCTTAAGTAGTATTTTATATACTGGCCCCTACCTGAAATTCGTCACTATCTTTGGCAATCTGCTCGCTGACATCCGGTGGACATTTTCTGCTGGAAACACAAAAATAGGATAAAATGAAAACCAATCATGATACTGTACAGCTCAGATGTCATGACACAAGAAGATGCTACAATTTGAACCGATTCAGTGTGTGGGATGTAGGAGGCTCCCTTCTTGTCACTTTATGGAACAATTCCAACTACTCATGTCTAACCAGGGACATCCACATTAAAACCTTTGATTACCAGTACGCCAGTGTATCACTACTTTTGGGGTCTTTCTTGACACATATACACACGCTACTCAATCCTAATCGGGGACGTTCATCCATGTCAAACCTTTGGTCACCAGTATGTCAGTCTATCAATACTTTTGGGATTGTTCCAAACACACAAACTATTCTAAGAGGTACTATATATGGACAAGAGAAGTCCTGACAGACCATGACTACTTGGACTGAAACACTGGATAACAATACCTACTCATAGACCCACTATTTACTTCACTGAGAACAAATACCTTCCAATCTCTAAGAGCTTAAGTAGTATTTTATATACTGGCCCCTACCTGAAATTCGTCACTATCTTTGGCAATCTGCTCGCTGACATCCGGTGACATTTTCTGCTGGAAACACAAAAATAGGATAAAATGAAAACCAATCATGATACTGTACAGCTCAGATGTCATGACACAAGAAGATGCTACAATTTGAACCGATTCAGTGTGTGGGGATGTAGGAGGCTCCCTTCTTGTCACTTTATGGAACAATTCCAACTACTCATACCTAACCAGGGGACATCCACATAAAACCTTTGGTCACCAGTACGCCAGTGTATCACTACTTTTGGGGTCTTTCTTGACACATATACACACGCTACTCAATCCTAATCGGGGACGTTCATCCATGTCAAACCTTTGGTCACCAGTATGTCAGTCTATCAATACTTTTGGGGTTGTTCCAAACACACAAACTATTCTAAGAGGTATTATATATGGACAAGAGAAGTCCTGACAGACCATGACTACTTGGACTGAAAACACTGGATAACAATACCTACTCATAGACCCACTATATACTTCACTGAGAACAAATACCTTCCAATCTCTAAGAGCTTAAGTAGTATTTTATATACTGGCCCCTACCTGAAATTCGTCACTATCTTTGGCAATCTGCTCGCTGACATCCGGTGACATTTTCTGCAGGAAACACAAAATTAGGATAAAATGAAAACCAATCATGATACTGTACAGCTCAGATGTCATGACACAAGAAGATGCTACAATTTGAACCGATTCAGTGTGTGGGGATGTAGGAGGCTCCCTTCTTGTCACTTTATGGAACAATTCCAACTACTCATACCTAACCAGGGACATCCACATAAAACCTTTGGTCACCAGTACGCCAGTGTATCACTACTTTTGGGGTCTTTCTTGACACATATACACACGCTACTCAATCCTAATCGGGGACGTTCATCCATGTCAAACCTTTGGTCACCAGTATGTCAGTCTATCAATACTTTTGGGGTTGTTCCAAACACACAAACTATTCTAAGAGGTACTATATATGGACAAAGAGAAGTCCTGACAGACCATGACTACTTGGACTGAAACACTGGATAACAATACCTACTCATAGACCCACTATATACTTCACTGAGAACAAATACCTTCCAATCTCTAAGAGCTTAAGTAGTATTTTATATACTGGCCCCTACCTGAAATTCGTCACTATCTTTGGCAATCTGCTCGCTGACATCCGGTGACATTTTCTGCTGGAAACACAAAAATAGGATAAAATGAAAACCAATCATGATACTGTACAGCTCAGATGTCATGACACAAGAAGATGCTACAATTTGAACCGATTCAGTGTGTGGGGATGTAGGAGGCTCCCTTCTTGTCACTTTATGGAACAATTCCAACTACTCATACCTAACCAGGGACATCCACATAAAACCTTTGGTCACCAATACGCCAGTGTATCACTACTTTTGGGGTCTTTCTTGACACATATACACACGCTACTCAATCCTAATCGGGGACGTTCATCCATGTCAAACCTTTGGTCACCAGTATGTCAGTCTATCAATACTTTTGGGATTGTTCCAAACACACAAACTATTCTAAGAGGTACTATATATGGACAAGAGAAGTCCTGACAGACCATGACTACTTGGACTGAAACACTGGATAACAATACCTACTCATAGACCCACTATATACTTCACTGAGAACAAATACCTTCCAATCTCTAAGAGCTTAAGTAGTATTTTATATACTGGCCCCTACCTGAAATTCGTCACTATCTTTGGCAATCTGCTCGCTGACATCCGGTGACATTTTCTGCTGGAAACACAAAAATAGGATAAAATGAAAACCAATCATGATACTGTACAGCTCAGATGTCATGACACAAGAACATGCTACAATTTGAACCGATTCAGTGTGTGGGGATGTAGGAGGCTCCCTTCTTGTCACTTTATGGAACAATTCCAACTACTCATACCTAACCAGGGACATCCACATAAAACCTTTGGTCACCAGTACGCCAGTGTATCACTACTTTTGGGGTCTTTCTTGACACATATACACACGCTACTCAATCCTAATCGGGGACGTTCATCCATGTCAAACCTTTGGTCACCAGTATGTCAGTCTATCAATACTTTTGGGGTTGTTCCAAACACACAAACTATTCTAAGAGGTACTATATATGGACAAAGAGAAGTCCTGACAGACCATGACTACTTGGACTGAAACACTGGATAACAATACCTACTCATAGACCCACTATATACTTCACTGAGAACAAATACCTTCCAATCTCTAAGAGCTTAAGTAGTATTTTATATACTGGCCCCTACCTGAAATTCGTCACTATCTTTGGCAATCTGCTCGCTGACATCCGGTGACATTTTCTGCTGGAAACACAAAAATAGGATAAAATGAAAACCAATCATGATACTGTACAGCTCAGATGTCATGACACAAGAAGATGCTACAATTTGAACCGATTCAGTGTGTGGGGATGTAGGAGGCTCCCTTCTTGTCACTTTATGGAACAATTCCAACTACTCATACCTAACCAGGGACATCCACATAAAACCTTTGGTCACCAATACGCCAGTGTATCACTACTTTTGGGGTCTTCTTGACACATATACACACGCTACTCAATCCTAATCGGGGACGTTCATCCATGTCAAACCTTTGGTCACCAGTATGTCAGTCTATCAATACTTTTGGGATTGTTCCAAACACACAAACTATTCTAAGAGGTACTATATATGGACAAGAGAAGTCCTGACAGACCATGACTACTTGGACTGAAACACTGGATAACAATACCTACTCATAGACCCACTATATACTTCACTGAGAACAAATACCTTCCAATCTCTAAGAGCTTAAGTAGTATTTTATATACTGGCCCCTACCTGAAATTCGTCACTATCTTTGGCAATCTGCTCGCTGACATCCGGTGACATTTTCTGCTGGAAACACAAAAATAGGATAAAATGAAAACCAATCATGATACTGTACAGCTCAGATGTCATGACACAAGAAGATGCTACAATTTGAAACCGATTCAGTGTGTGGGGATGTAGGAGGCTCCCTTCTTGTCACTTTATGGAACAATTCCAACTACTCATTCCATAACTAGGGACATCCACATAAAACCTTTGGTCACCAGTACGCCAGTGTATCACTACTTTTGGGGTCTTTCTTGACACATATACACACGCTACTCAATCCTAATCGGGGACGTTCATCCATGTCAAACCTTTGGTCACCAGTATGTCAGTCTATCAATACTTTTGGGGTTGTTCCAAACACACAAACTATTCTAAGAGGTATTATATATGGATAAGAGAAGTCCTGACAGACCATGACTACTTGGACTGAAACACTGGATAACAATACCTACTCATAGACCCACTATATACTTCACTGAGAACAAATACCTTCCAATCTCTAAGAGCTTAAGTAGTATTTTATATACTGGCCCCTACCTGAAATTCGTCACTATCTTTGGCAATCTGCTCGCTGACATCCGGTGACATTTTCTGCTGGAAACACAAAAATAGGATAAAATGAAAACCAATCATGATACTGTACAGCTCAGATGTCATGACACAATAACATGCTACAATTTGAACCGATTCAGTGTGTGGGGATGTAGGAGGCTCCCTTCTTGTCACTTTATGGAACAATTCCAACTACTCATACCTAACCAGGGACATCCACATAAAACCTTTGGTCACCAGTACGCCAGTGTATCACTACTTTTGGGGTCTTTCTTGACACATATACACATGCCACTCAATCCTAATCGGGGACGTTCATCCATGTCAAACCTTTGGTCACCAGTATGTCAGTCTATCAATACTTTTGGGGTTGTTCCAAATACACAAACTATTCTAAGAGGTACTATATATGGACAAGAGAAGTCCTGACAGACCATGACTACTTGGACTGAAACACTGGATAACAATACCTACTCATAGACCCACTATTTACTTCACTGAGAACAAATACCTTCCAATCTCTAAGAGCTTAAGTAGTATTTTATATACTGGCCCCTACCTGAAATTCGTCACTATCTTTGGCAATCTGCTTGCTGATATCAGGTGCCAATTTCTGCTGGAAACACAAAAGCAGGATAAAAGAAATATGTCAATCTTGACACAGCTCATTTGGATTCATTCAGTACCTGCTGAAAAAGATAAAATCAACTGTTATTAACATTAAACAAATTAATCTGCTACTCACATCATTTCAAGGGAAAACTAGAACATTTGTGAAATCACTGCTCTACATTCAGTTATCCATGATAAGTTAGTTTACCTGTTTGCGCCAAGGCCAGTCTGCATCCCCGTAATTGTAAGTTATTTCTTCACCTGGAGCAATATCTCTTAGGGCAAACAAGCAAAGATGTGGCATCCCACCAACATCAATAGTTTTCATCTTGCAGTTAGGCTTCTTGTGGTCGTCATTCACAAGCCTTCCCAGTGACTTGTCCTCAACAGATGCATCAAGACTTAAAGAAAAGAATAGCAATGTTAAGAATACAAGTTGCCTACTTTGTTTAGACAGTGTTAAGCACAGCAAGATATAGTTAAAAGAAAATCATGCAAAACTTGGAAAAAGAAAGATTGGAGAGAGAGAAGGGAAAGTTTCATCCAACACCCGAGGGAGCAATTTAGGTAGCTTACAGCAATATACAGGTACGTTAAAGTATTGATGTGCTGGTGATTCACATGCATGGTTTGTTAGAATTTGGGATATTTTCAAGTTAACAGGCCATTTCAAGCTCATCTCCTAAAACAATTTTAAGGAATTATAATTACACCTGCAAACAAGGACATATTTATTATTACTTACAGCCAACATTTTCCTTTCCATTTGAAATCAAACAGGAACACTGCTTCTGTGTCGTTGTAGTTTTTTGTATGAAGAAGACGATCCTGTTTGACAAGTTTACCACAGTATTCAAGCACAAAATCTCCTTTGTTGAAAACCTCCAGAGCAAGCACACCTCGACCTTAAAAAAAAAAAAAAAACACATTACTATTTTTTATCCGCTAGAGCAGTCTACCATATTTCAAATTAGAGCCTATTTTGCAATGAAAGCATAATACCGGTATATAGAGAAACCATATCCAACACCAACATGCTTGTTTAAGTCATGTCTCCTTCTCAAGAGTTAACCTCAAGCTGGGGTGGACAACTTTGGAGAAATGAGCAAGAACCCCCCCCACCCCTGTAACATCTGAGAGGGGCAAATTTAATAAATTCCTAATCTTTTACACAAACAGATGTGCCAGCACAATCTAGTTGTTACTTAATCATTCAGCAGCCAATAAATGTATTGTCAGCATTCATCATTACGGTCACAACACACAGATGTGTAATACAAACATCAGTCAACCAAGGTTCCTCTAGGTTCACTCTGTACAAGAGATAAAGTGCTGTCTTGAGCAAACTTTAGAAATTCCTAACATTTCACAC
The DNA here is from genome assembly GCF_015220745.1 of Sebastes umbrosus. NCBI lineage: Eukaryota > Metazoa > Chordata > Actinopteri > Perciformes > Sebastidae > Sebastes > Sebastes umbrosus. The sequence goes on along the minus strand of NW_023618511.1, from coordinate 18,501 downwards.
AAAATATAGCTCTGCTAGCTCAGTCTAGTTGTTACCAAATCATTCTCCGGTGAAAAGATATCTTTTCTCTCAAATAAATTAGCTACCGCAGTTTCAAAGCCATAGCTACAGTAACTACCTATGGAGTCAGATCAGTCTCAGTATTCATGAATGCACACAAAAGGATTCACAAATGTATTTCGGGATTTAAATATAAGTGACTCTTTCAAAATAAATATTTTTCAATGCACACAAAATAGTTATTGTTGTATATAAATGTAAAAATAATCCACGTATAAAAAAATAAGGTTCACAAATATATTTCTGATGCATACACAAATATTTCTTTGTATTTCAAAGTATTTGCAATTTATCAAAAACATATTTGGATGTTGTTACATTTATTTACAAACTGTTGAACCTGCATTTACAAACTGCTTGTTGTATGTCAACTTCACTGCATTTGTGTGTGGGTTTTTTGAGACTGTACTGACATGGATCAATTCTTTTTCAACAGGGAATTATCTGTAGCCAATCAGATGGCTCTTTCACTTTCAGGGCAGAGATTCAGGGGTATTATTTAATGTGATCACGTAGCATTATATAGCTATGACGTTACATGAACCCCTAGATCAACCTCAACATGGAGTGTGGTAGCTTCTCTCCACAGGTAAGTGATAATTCTCCTGTCGTTCATCATAAAATATGTTTGAGTTATGAATGCTTGCTAGTGAAGGGGCATTTAAGACTAGCGTTAAGTAACAATTTAGCTATATCATGCTGATAGACAACCTAGCAACCAAGCATGCTGCTTTTGGATGTTCTAACGAAGGCAATGCAACTACAAAACTAAGAAACAGGGAATAATATTTCATAGCTGAAAAGTTGTTTTACAATATTGTGTATCATGTATATCTATGGATGTAACACTATGTGATCACAGTAAATGATACCCTCAAATCTATGCTTAGAGTGACTTATCTTTATGGACACAACGATAACTATTTGTGTGTGCATTGAAAGGTATTCATGTGGAGAGTCATCCCAAAATACATTAGTAATCCTTCTGTGTATTCCATTAATATTGAGACTGATCTGACTCCATAGATACCTAACAGCATCTGAGTGAGCTGAATGTGTTGTACAGTGGGAAAAATAACTGGCTTTCTTACACAACAAGTATATTCTAGTCCCAGTGTTCAGTTTGGATTATGGCTGTTTCACCTCATCTCTTCTGTAGATTAGTTTCCTCTCTGCAGTTTGCAGGGCAGACAGGACTAGACTGTCTGTGTGCATGTGACTGACTGGCAGGGGCGGTATGCCTCCTTACGGATTGTCCTGACTGGTCAAGGCTTCGGCGCCCTGAGATTTTGTGATTTCTGGGACAGCCACAGAGACTGGAGTTTTTCTCAGAGCATTTGATAGATTAATGTAAAGAGAATTTCACCAAATATTACCAAAATGTCTTTAAAAAAATTGCTCAGCTTATTGCTCTAACCCAGCTTTAAATGTCAATAGCCAAACCACACTGTCAGTCAAAGTTGTCTTGTGTAAATGAGATACACATGGGAAGCAATGTTGAATTTTGAATTTACATAGTGTGATTCAACGTTATTAATTGGCTGTGTACAACTGACACAAGCAGTATTTGCATGTGTAGATGTAAAACATACAAAAATGTAAGAACTTACCTTTGTTCGGGTTGATAAAATACTCTGTGAGACCAGCTTTGTCAGTTTTCAATTTAATGTGTTGTTCGGCATCCTCTTGAGGACGGATCCGTCTACTCCTCACAGATCTCTCCATTATTCTTCCTTTGTCAGCCATTTCATCTGTTTGAAAGAAGAATTTCATGTTCATTGGATCCACAAGAGTTTCAACTTTACAGTCACACCCAATTTATGTATTTCCAAGACTGTTAAGGGACCCCAGTATGCGGAAATATTCAAATACACCATATATAGAATACATTTGCACTGCATGCAAAAACCTGCATGGTTTCTGCCCCAAACTGCATGTGATTATCATAAAGTGGGCATGTCTATAAAGGGGAGACTCGTGGTTACCCATAGAACCCATTTACATTCACATATCTTGAGGTCAGACCCCTTTTAAAATGGCCATACAAGTTTTTCCTCGCCAAAATTTAGCATAACTTCGTAGCGTTATTTGGCGTTCTTCCTGACTAGCTAGCATGACATGGCACCAATGACTTCCTTATGTTTTCTAGTTTCATATGATACCAGTATCTCCACTATAGCTTCAAAAGTGAGCCTGCTACAACCTCTTAAAGACAGAATAGCGGCTGGAGTGTTAAGGGGTTAGCATTTATCTGCACCATTTCAACAGAAAATTGTCGGTTTCACATTTTTCAATGATTTCGCTGTCATTAGCATCATACAACTGGATGAATCACTCAGCATAAATCTGATAAATCCAGCAATTTATTTCATTTGCTCATCAAGTGTGCCTAACTAGCTAGCTAGCTAGCTTTGCAGCTGAAATATCAATTTAAAGTCACCAACTAGCCATAAAATTGTCAGTTTCACATTTGTAAATTAGTCTGCTGTCATTACACGACATCCAACTCATAAAACCCTGTTAAAATCTTCAATCAACCATTACCTACCTTAAAGGTTGCTGCCTCATGGTGTCTTCCTGCTGTCTGTGACTGCAACACTGACTGTGGAGCGCACTACCTTGACCATGTGATCACGTGACCATGTGACGTCTGTTCCCAATCATCAGGAGTGTGGGAGGGGCCTATTGCTAAACATCACCTTGCTTGTAGGAGTTGGGAGCAGGTGAGGGTAGGAGACAAGATGTTGAATTACCATTCCCAGTCTGGGTTAGACTAAAGACCTTATTCAAAATTGCTCAAAACTAATAATAATTATTATTAATAACACAGGTAACATTTCACCCCTTAGGAGTTATCAATTAGCCTGTTTATTACACATGCTTGTGTGTGCATAGTGATGGAAAAAGTGGGGTGGGAACAGTGAGTGAAATACCCCAGCTATCTCCTCAATGACACATCTTCCTCTTGCTGACTGTTAATGGACATGTTTAGCCTTCCCCCAAAGGAGACTGGCGATCAAATCCCATTATGTTACATGCACATTTGCATTGATGATGCCTTTACCTGCACCTGGTTTTCCCATAGCACATAGCCTACTGTATGTACAGGCTACCTATTCAAATTATACTGTGTACAGTTTTCAGAATACTGATGCTCATCCACATCCTTACTGCTAAACACATACCCTATAGGAATGACAACATATTTGTAGATGTTAGGACAGTAATCAAAGCAATTGGCTTAATTTTTAACACAGAAGTCAGGTGCCCAGTAGTCTCTTGCTGTTGTTCAGAAAAATGTAATGAATGCATAACGCAGAATGGATTAACTCTGCTGAGGAAAGTAAAAAATGATGGATGCATTTCATAGGGAGGTCTTCTTGGTCTGAAAAATGGTGACATCTGTCCTAGTGCATCTGGGCAAATGTGAGCACCATTAGAATCAGAATCAGCTTTATTGCCAAATAGGTAATCAGATTAAGCTACATACAAGTTTGACTTGGTGTTGTAATGGTGTGTAGCAGTCAAAAATACATAGTCAAAAATATACAGCCTAAAATATGTAAAAAATTAAGAGGTCCTAAATAATGAGTCAGTGGGTGTCCTAGGGCTTGTTGATGAGGTCAGCTGCAGTCGGGAAGACTGTTATTTCTATATCTTTCTGGTCTTTCCTGCTCGCGTCAGTTTCATTTCTTTCCACCATTTCATTTGCAAAGTAGCTCTTCTGGCATTATAGTGGTTTCTGGACTATTGCTTATAGAATACTTTTGATATTAAAGTGTAGTATTTGGCTCCTCTCACCCTGAACTGACAAAGGAGAGTATATGTGGATATAGCCTACTTTATACAACCAAAATGCTGTATGTACTATATTTACATCATATTATCCCCAAAACATGCATCATTCTGTGACATTAGACTTTTTACACACATTGATGATGCTTCTATCATCCCCTCTCTCTGTAGCCCTCCAGATGTGTAAATCCTCTGCTCATTTCTAGCACCTGAGCTAATTGGTATGTATTGCTCCTGGGTCTGACCCAGGTTGTATCTGAATTGAACCAGGAACAACCCGTGTTTACTGGCTTTGTTTGAATTGACAAAAGAAGGATTGAACCAGGGTCAGATAACCCTGATCTGATCCTGGTCATTGGTGTGAAAGAGGTATCACAGAGCCAGCTTCACAGTTTATAGTCTACTATTTAAAATCCTCTGTTCATAAGCTACTTACATGTGTTTGGGACACTACAGAAGTTTTAAATAAATTGAGCCAAGTCGATACTGTCTGGGACTTTATGATTACAATGGAAGTAGAAGCACTATTCATAGGCTGTATTCGAAACCGCATACTATACTAGTAGTACGTACTAATTTGGCCAAAATGCAGTATGTACTGTATACTGCATACTGCGCTCCTCAGTAGTATGCAGTATGCGGTTTCGAATACAGCCTTAGTTTTCAGTCACGTGACTCGCGCAGAGCCTGGAGGGCAAAACCAAGACCCCAGGAAGAGCACAAGGCTGTCAAATCTTTATTTTTTACAATCAGCAAGTGTTTACCTCTCAAGCGAGGAAAAACAAAGATATATATACAAACTGCAAGTCTTAGGCACATGTGACCCACAAACAGTACCTGCTGCAGTATTTTAATCATTTAAGTGGAAGTAGACAACTTTTCAGTTATCTAGCACGCTAGCTTATCAACTCCTCGGTCATAACAGCATCTAATAACTTTAACCACTGCTCATTTTAGAAACGTCACCGCAAGAAAACCTCTTCTTTGTTCATGTAATGTGCGTTTAGATTGGTTTCCCATAAGCCTCGCTTTCACTGTGCAATTCTGTCTGATACTGGGAAAATTTAGGCTTGTTAGCTTGCTAGCATGCTAGCTACACCAGCTAGCGCTGACAGCAAGTAACAAACATCTATGATCCATTGTCTGGTTGATAATCTAAACAAAGAAGACGTTTTCTTGCGGTAGCCTTTCTAAAATGAGCAGTGATGAAAGTTATTATATTCTGATCAAGGAGTTGATAACCAGACAGCGTTAGCTAGCATAGCTTGCTAGTCGAAAAGTTGTCTCAGCTACGTCCCCGGAGCTGTACTTTGGTGATGTTTAGCTACATAACGTCACAGTTATCTGGACTTTCAATCTGAATGGTGAAGGATGACAAGGTTAAGGACAAGAAATTAACATTGGTTACTGCGGTCAAGCTAGCTGTCACTACTCGCATCTCTGTAGTTGAAGCAGCCGCTGGAGACGGACACAGGCAGAGCAGACGTAGTAACACCGCTTGCGAAGCGATGTCTGGAAAATGATTTAAATGGTTGAATGGTTAAATGAGCTGGTTTGATGGAGATGGAGAGACAGCTAGCTCGGTCGTAGTCGTTGGCTGCATGGGTGTTCAGTTTCAGTCAGTGTTGGTGTAGTCCACTCTCGTCAGGGACGGCGGCACGTCTAATTTAATTGCACAAATCCACAATCCTCTGATCAGGGTTTTGGTTCTGAGACGGTGCTGTATAAACACAGTCCAGTCTCGTCTTCTCTTCGGTTTGTGCATCAAATTGAACAACAACTAACAGTGTTGTAAAAGCTGGGCTGTCGCTGGTGGACAGTGGAGGGCAGCTTTGTTTTGCCCTCCAGGTAGGCGTTCCCATAGGGCTGTGACGTCACGTGAAAACTATGAATACACTAATATTGATTAATCTGATGGCCTTCGAGCAGTCAGTCATTATCTGTCAGATAGAGAGCGACTGACACCTCCACAGGCTTTATAGTGGAACCTACAGAGTGGGTATTGAGTAATAATGTGCCTGTGTTTCAAGAAAGATTGTTTAGACAATGCAAAGGGACTATGATGGGAGCCAGCTTTGCCCCTGATTACGCTTGCCTCTATTTGAGACTTTGGGAGTCTGAATACGCCTTTAACCCTGCAATGAATCGCTTTAGATAGAGATACAGTTTTATTGTCATTGTTCAGGACAACAAAATGACTGAGCCCTCTTACTGCACTGCAGCACATGACAAAATAACAAAAAAGAGGTGGAAAAACAATTTAAGAATTAATGACGTGATGTATTGTAGATTTAATTTTGATATCATAAGGATTTGATGGATTTCCATAAACTTTCCAGCCAAAAGTACACAAGTATTCCATTAGTACTGTATATATATATATATATATATATATATATGTACAGTAAGACAATGCTCTCCACCACCATCTCCATAAGACCAAATGATATAGTATAACCTTTCATCTTCAGATCTACTTATTGATGTCTGTGGTTGTATATGATGCTATATGTCCTTTTGTTAAATTGTTTGTCACACCTCAATAACTGGAATCTGCTACACACTGTTAACCTGTTTTGTTGTGTATTTGCCTGCTACCCATTGGTGAGACTTGATTTTTTTAACTTGTTTATGGTCGCATAAATTTGATCTCTGGAAAAATCCATGTTTGACTGTTGCTGCTCATTGCTCCACCAAACTTTACACCTCAATCCCACCAGTTTCCATCCTGTTTGTAAGAGTTAACCACCTCAAAACCTTACACACATCAATGCTTAAATAATTAGAATCCTATATTATAATATATATTATTCTGAAATGAAACATTGTGCATAAGGAGTGCTTTTACTTGTGGTAAGTATATTTTGATGCTAGTAGCCTACTTGTGTACTTTTACATACAACATGTTAAATGCAGGACTTTCACTTGTAACAGAGTATTTGTACACTGTGGGATTACCATATTTACTTAAGTAAAAGATCAGAGTACTTCTTCCGCCACTGTTAACTATGGAAGGATTTACTGTACATAGCACTTATGCCTGCCAGCGGCAATGCTTGGTGGGGTTTGGTAAAGTAGGCTAGCTGACCATGGTAATGGTAGCTACATGCTACCAATAGCTTGCAATGCATATGTATGTACATTTACTTAGCTAATTAAGCTAAAATTAAGTTAGTTGCTAATATTTGCATGCCAATGTAGTGCTAGCTATAACGCTTGGTAGGGTTTGGAGATGTAGGCTAGCTGGCCATGGTAATGTTAGCTACATGCTACTAATTGCTAGCAATGCATGGGAATCCACATCACCACTGCAGTTAGCATGTAGTGCTAATATATGCATGTTATTGTAGTGCTAGCTTATCAGGCAAAACGCTGGCTACCTATGGGGTCCTAGACATACACACACACAGATATGATAATTGTCACTATTGGGGACAAGTTCCACACACTTCCACCAGATGGCGATGTAGAGTTATACACAGATTGGGTGGGGGGGGGTAGTGTTTGTCACACACAGATACACAGAAAAATGATAAAAATCACTTTTAGGGACCATTGAGATTTTAAGACCTAAACACATTTTGGAGCATGCTGAATACTATTTAAATGAAAAACAACTGGGGACCATGGTTTTTGTCCCCAAAGGCAGAGGTGTCCCCGTGTTACTGGTGTGTAAACGCATGAAAGTCCCCAATTTTATCCTAAGTAAGAGCACACACACACACAGACACACACACACACACACACACACACACAGACACACACACACACACACAGACAGACACACACACACACACAGACACACACACACACAGACACACACACAGACACACACACACACACACAGACACAGACAGACACACACACACACACAGACACAGACAGACACACACACACACACATGCGTCCTGGCAGGTCCTGAAGGTCCTGGCAGATCCTGAAGGTCCTGAAGGTCCTGGCAGGTCCTGGCAGGTCCTGAAGGTCCTGGCAGGTCCTGGAACATGTGGTGGTGTTAATAAGTGTAATAAGTGTGTGTTTGTTGTCCAGCTGGCTCAGAGTGTGATCGAACTCAACAACCAGATTCAACAGAAGGACAAAGAGATCCAGAACAACGAGGCCAGGTCAGTTGACACACACACACACACACACACACACACACACACACACACACACACACACACACACACACACACACACGCTGCAGCTGATGGCTGGTCTCTGGTCTGTGTGTTTAATGATGAGGTTAATGGAGCTGTGATGGTGTGTGTCTCTCTCTGTGTGTGTCTCTCTCTCTCTGTGTGTGTGTGTGTGTGTGTGTCTCTCTCTCTCTGTGTGTGTGTGTGTGTGTGTGTGTGTGTGTGTGTGTGTGTGTGTGTGTGTGTGTGTGTGTGTGTGTGTGTGTGTGTGTGTGTGTGTGTGTGTCTCCAGGATGTGTGAGTACCAGCAGCAGATCTCAAGTCTGGAGGGAGACTGTCGGGAGCTGAGGAGCTTCCTGCAGGTAAACACCTCACCTGGACTCAACTCCACCTGTCTGATATCACCTGCATGAAACAACACGCTGTCTCCCGCTGAGACACGCCGAGACACGTGTGGCGCCGTATCTAAGATATCTTTTAGTCGTCCATCTTCACCACAGCAGGCTGCAGGTCGGTAACCTCGCCGTGACATCATCACGTAGCCTCGTGATAACGTGTTCACTCTGAGTGACCTCACAGCAGGCTGCAGGTCCGTTTGTGGGGAAACCGCTGCTGCGTGCTTCACGTTTCCTCGACGGCGTGACGTTGTGGTTAGTAAAGACGTATGACGTGATGGCCCATCACAGATAAATAGATATGTGTATATAGATAATAAGTTAATATAACTGTAACTGTTGAGTGGTCAGAGACGTGATGAAGGTCAGAGACATGATGAAGGTCAGAGACGTGATGAAGGTCAGAGACATGATGAAGGTCAGAGACGTGATGAAGGTCAGAGAGGTGATGAAGGTCAGAGAGGTGATGAAGGTCAGAGAGGTGATGAAGGTCAGAGACATGATGAAGGTCAGAGAGGTGATGAAGGTCAGAGACGTGATGAAGGTCAGAGACGTGATGAAGGTCAGAGAGGTGATGAAGGTCAGAGACGTGATGAAGGTCAGAGAGGTGATGAAGGTCAGAGACGTGATGAAGGTCAGAGACGTGATGAAGGTCAGAGAGGTGATGAAGGTCAGAGACGTGATGAAGGTCAGAGACGTGATGAAGGTCAGAGACGTGATGAAGGTCAGAGACGTGATGAAAGTCAGAGAGGTGATGAAGGTCAGAGACGTGATGAAGGTCAGAGACGTGATGAAGGTCAGTGATGAGCAGTAAAAGGTCTGATTACCCACAATCCTCTCCTGCTGCCCTCTGGCTCCCAGCAGCCCCTGCTCTGTGCTCCCATCATGCTCTAGTGGTGCAGTGGTGGTCCCAGGAGCTGCTGACAGACAGACAGGATGTGACATCACAGCGTGGGTCTGTACAGAGACCCTACAGGCTCAGTGTGATGATGATTGACATCCAACAGAACCAATCAGAACGGAGCGTGAGGCTGAGGAGGAGGAGGGACATGATCTCCAGTTTTCAACCTGAGACCTTCACAGTCTGAACAGGAAGTCCATCCCAGTCTGGACAGGAAGTCCATCACAGTCTGGACAGGAAGTCCATCCCAGTCTGAACAGGAAGTCCATCCAAGTCTGGACAGGAAGTCCATCCCAGTCTAGAATAGTAATATTAATAATAATAACTACTAATACTGTAAGACAGCTGATGTGATCATGTTATTGATGGAGGCGTGGAGCTGCTCCGGTGTTCCTTCACAGTAGTTTGAGGTTATCCGGTGCTGGTGTTGTGGCTGTAGCGTGATGATGACTTCCTGACTTCCTGTCCCTGTAGGACCTGGAGAGGGCCAACCAAACCCTGAAGGACGAGTACGACGCTCTCCAGATCACCTTCTCTGCTCTGGAGGAGAAACTGAGGAAGACCAGCGAAGACAACCAGGAGCTGGTGTCCCGCTGGATGGCTGAGAAGGCTCAGGAGGCCAACAAGCTGAACGCAGAGAACGAGAAGGACAGCAGGTGAGCAGGACACTGCTGATGATGACTGACGCTGACTGGTCCTCTGATCGGTCCTCTGACTGGTCCTCTGACTGGTCCTCTGACTGGTCCTCTGATCGGTCCTCTGACTGGTCCTCTGACTGGTCCTCTGATCGGTCCTCTGACCGGTCCTCTGACCGGTCCTCTGACCGGTCCTCTGATCGGTCCTCTGATCGGTCCTCTGACTGGTCCTCTGACCGGTCCTCTGACCGGTCCTCTGACCGGTCCTCTGACCGGTCCTCTGATCGGTCCTCTGACCGGTCCTCTGACCGGTCCTCTGACCGGTCCTCTGATCGGTCCTCTGACTGGTCCTCTGACCGGTCCTCTGACCGGTCCTCTGATCGGTCCTCTGATCGGTCCTCTGATCGGTCCTCTGACTGGTCCTCTGACTGGTCCTCTGATCGGTCCTCTGATTGGTGTTTCAGACGCAGACAGGCCAAACTGCAGAAGGAACTGGCGGACGCAGCCAAAGAGCCTCTCCCCATCGACCCGTCAGTACACTCAATATTATCTACGTTGACATTAATAGAGCTGCTCCGTGTCGTCATGGCGACGCTGACTCTGTGTTTGTCCTCAGGGACGACGACATCGAGGTTCTGGCGGAGGACGGAGGGAAGGGGGGCGGAGAGACCTCCCCCAACAGAGCGCTCAGCAGAACTCCCAGGTGAGACCAGGAACTGGGTGAGCCCATCTATTCAATTCAGTTCTATGTTTCTATACTATATACATTCTATGTTCTGTATAGCGGACCGTCGCTACGTACAGATTGTAAAGATATCTAGTGACAGTGTGTCCACTTGATCCTGTCGGTCCAGTTGACGGTGTCTTGTCTCTTGGAGCAGTAAGAAGATGTCTCAGCCTCCTCCTGGCGGTCTGCTGGACTCCATCTCCAACATATTCGGGTACGTAGCTGGAAGATCACCTGTCCAGGTCTCTGCAGGTCTCTGCAGGTCTCTGGGAGTCCGGACTAACCTGTCTGTCTCTCTGTCTGTCTCCAGTGTGTCCGTCCTCTCTGTCTCCAGGTGAAGGACACTGTGTCCTCACCTTTTCCCAGCTCTATGATTGACAGCTCGCTGTCTCTGTTTAATAAAAGACTGTTATTAGTGCTATAATAATAATGATGATAAGTCCTGTCCTTGCTGCGATCAGGCTGATCTGTAACTGTGTTCGTCTCCCAGCAGCCGTCGACCTGCCAACTCTTTCAGCTCTTCACCTGAAAACACAGAAGCCCCTTCAGGAGTGTGTGCTGAGGTTCGAGTCCCCTCAACGGCTCTGCACGTGTTTGTAAGTAACCAGTGGACCGGCATGGAATGGTTCCACTGGGAACCAGTTTAACATGTTGGGAAGCACCACACGACTCATAGGAAACATTAACAGCTGTTGTTCCCCAGCTGCGTGTATTGGACAGGTGCGTGTGTTGACCAGGTGCGCGTGTTGGCCAGGTGCGCGTGTTGACCAGGTGCGCGTGTTGGCCAAGTGCGCGTGTTGACCAGGTGCGCGTGTTGGCCAGGTGCGCGTGTTGCCCAGGTGCGCGTGTTGGCCAGGTGCGCGTGTTGCCCAAGTGCGCGTGTTGCCCAAGTGCGCGTGTTGACCAGGTGTGCGTACGTTTCTCAGATGTGCATGTAACCTCATTGGTCAGTGATGAGCAGTAAAAGGTCTGATTACCCACAATCCTCTCCTGCTGCCCTCTGGCTCCCAGCAGCCCCTGCTCTGTGCTCCCATCATGCTCTAGTGGTGCAGTGGTGGTCCCAGGAGCTGCTGACAGACAGACAGGATGTGACATCACAGCGTGGGTCTGTACAGAGACCCTACAGGCTCAGTGTGATGATGATTGACATCCAACAGAACCAATCAGAACGGAGCGTGAGGCTGAGGAGGAGGAGGGACATGATCTCCAGTTTTCAACCTGAGACCAAAACACAGAGAAACACCTGTTCTCATTGGCTGAGACGCACACCTGACTGTGTGTGTGTGTGTGTGTGTGTGTGTGTGTGTGTGTGTGTGTGTGTGTGTGTGTGTGTGTGTGTGTGTGTGTGTGTGTGTGTGTGTGTGTGTGTGTGTGTGTGTGTGTGTGTAGGAAGCCCATGACGGCGAGGTGAACGCAGTGAGGTTCAGCCCTGGCTCTCGTCTCCTAGCAACAGGAGGGATGGACCGCAGGGTGAAGCTTTGGGAGGTCGTGGCCGGTGAGTTGGACCGTCTCCATGGTAACCAGGTTGTGTGTGCATGAGGAATAATTTCCTACATAGATAAATGCATGTATGTAGTGTGTTTCAGAATAGCCTTGGTGTCAGATGGGTGCTGGTTTGGTATATATTTGGTGTGTGTGTTCAGGTCGCTGTGAGCCTAAAGGAGCTCTGACCGGCAGCAATGCAGGAATCACCAGCATCGAGTTCGACAGCGCTGTGAGTGTTTACTCTGTAATCTAATCTCAACTGTTGCTTTTAATGTATTCTTTAGTTTTAATAATATTTACTTGGTTTTAATATCTGTTGTATATGTGATCATATGTTGATGATGATGTCATATATCTGTTGTATATGTGATACTATGTTGATGATGATGTCATATATCTGTTGTATATGTGATACTATGTTGATGATGATGTCATATATCTGTTGTATATGTGATCATATGTTGATGATGATGTCATATATCTGTTGTATATGTGATACTATGTTGATGATGATGTCATATATCTGTTGTATATGTGATACTATGTTGATGATGATGTCATATATCTGTTGTATATGTGATACTATGTTGATGATGATGTCATATATCTGTTGTATATGTGATCATATGTTGATGATGATGTCATATATCTGTTGTATATGTGATCATATGTTGATGATGATGTTATGTATCTGTTGTATATGTGATCATATGTTGATGATGATGTCATATATCTGTTGTATATGTGATACTATGTTGATGATGATGTATTGTATCTGTGGTCATGTGTTCAGGGCTCGTACCTGCTGGCGGCCTCTAATGACTTCGCCAGTCGGATCTGGACCGTAGACGACTACAGACTGAGAGTGAGTCTTAACGGTTCTCACCTCACACTGCACCTAGATCACACAGAACCAGGTCCAGGTAGAACCAGGTCCAGGTAGAACCAGGTCCAGGTAGAACCAGGTCCAAGTAGAACCAGGTCCAGGTAGAACCAGGTACAGGTAGAACCAGGTCCAGGTAGAACCAGGTCCAGGTAGATCAGTCTTCTGGTCCGTGATGTGATGATGTAAAAGGTCTGAACCTCAGGTCCCACTCCGTCGGCCATGTTGGCTCCCAGCAGCCCCTGCTCTGTGCTCCCATCATGCTCTAGTGGTGCAGTGGTGGTCCCAGGAGCTGCTGACAGACAGACAGGATGTGACATCACAGTGTGGGTCTGTACAGAGACCCTACAGGCTCAGTGTGATGATGATTGACATCCAACAGAACCAATCAGAACGGAGCGTGAGGCTGAGGAGGCGGGGCCTGAGAGATGATCTCACTCCTCTACTGAGACCATGAAGACAATAACGTAGCTCTGTTAGCGCCTGTTAGCATCAATCATCACCGTACGTACAACCACATGTTTGTTAGTGTGTTACAATCTAGTGTGTGTGTGTGTGTGTGTGTCTGTGCGTGTCTCCAGCACACCTTGACAGGTCACAGTGGGAAGGTGCTGTCAGCTCGCTTCCTATTGGACAACGCTCGGATCGTCTCCGGCAGCTACGATCGAACACTCAAACTTTGGGACCTCCGCAGCAAAGTCTGTACGTGATTGGACGGTTTTTACAGGTTTCCATAGCAACCAGGGCCAGGTGCCCAAGTGTGATAGAGTACTCAGTCTGCGTGAATCATCACCTGCCGTCTCACCTGTGCAGGTATGAAGACGGTGTTTGCTGGGTCCAGCTGTAATGACATTGTGTGCACGGAGCAGTGCGTCATGAGTGGACACTTTGACAAGAAAGTTAGATTCTGGGACATCAGGTACGTGTACAACTCTATCTGTCTACAACTCTATCTGTCTACAACTCTATCTACAACTCTATCTGTCTACAACTCTATCTACAACTCTATCTGTCTACAACTCTATCTGCAACTCTATCTGCAACTCTATCTACAACTCTATCTGTCTACAACTCTATCTACAACTCTATCGGTCTACAACTCTATCTATCTACAACTCTATCCAACTCTATCTATCTACAACTCTATCCAACTCTATCTACCTACAACTCTATCTACAACTCTATCTACACCTCTAACTCTATCAGCTTTAATCCAGATCGACCAGGATAGAGTGTCAGGTGGAACACTTAGATCATGATGGTGGTTCTGTACTGTGTGCAGAGCGGAGAGTATAGAGTGTCAGGTGGAACACTCAGATCATGATGGTGGTTCTGTACTGTGTGCAGAGCGGAGAGTATAGAGTGTCAGGTGGAACACCCAGATCATGATGGTGGTTCTGTACTGTGTGCAGAGCGGAGAGTATAGAGTGTCAGGTGGAACACTCAGATCATGATGGTGGTTCTGTACTGTGTGCAGAGCGGAGAGTATAGAGTGTCAGGTGGAACACTGAGATCATGATGGTGGTTCTGTACTGTGTGCAGAGTGGAGAGTATAGAGTGTCAGGTGGAACACTCAGATCATGATGGTGGTTCTGTACTGTGTGCAGAGCGGAGAGTATAGAGTGTCAGGTGGAACACTGAGATCATGATGGTGGTTCTGTACTGTGTGCAGAGTGGAGAGTATAGAGTGTCAGGTGGAACACTGAGATCATGATGGTGGTTCTGTACTGTGTGCAGAGCGGAGAGTATAGAGTGTCAGGTGGAACACTGAGATCATGATGGTGGTTCTGTTCTGTGTGCAGAGCGGAGAGTATAGTCCAGGAGCTGGAGCTGCTGGGCAGAGTGACGTCTCTGGACCTGAACCACGACCGCACCGAGCTGCTCACCTGCTCCAGAGACGACCTGGTGAAGATCATCGACCTGCGCACCAACGCTGTCAGACAGACCTTCAGGTGAGTTCAGAGTTTCAGGTGAGATCAGACAGACATAACTAACTGTAGCTACAACTCCATCTACAACCCTAACACTACCTGTAGCTGTAGTTGTACCTGTACCTGTACCTGTAGTTGTACCTGTAACTGTAGTAGTAGCTGTATCTGTATCTGTAGCTGTAGCTGTAGTTGTAGCTGTAGTTGTACCTGTAGCTGTACCTGTAGTTCTACCTGTACCTGTACCTGTAGCTGTACCTGTAGCTGTAGCTGTACCTGTAGCTGTACCTGTAACTGTACCTCTCTGTGTGTTCAGTGCTCAGGGCTTCAAGTGTGGTGCCGACTGGACTAGAGTGACCTTCAGGTGAGTTCTGGTTCATGTTCTTCAGATTGAAGGGATTTCTCTCTCTGACCCTCTGATGTCTGCAGCTCTCAGCTCTCACTGT
The DNA here is from genome assembly GCF_015220745.1 of Sebastes umbrosus. Lineage (NCBI taxonomy): Eukaryota > Metazoa > Chordata > Actinopteri > Perciformes > Sebastidae > Sebastes > Sebastes umbrosus. Next base: position 3,110 of record NW_023618511.1, on the reverse strand, counting down.
TCACCTCCAGTGGTGTTTAAAGTAGTATGAGAATAATATACCGTGTTTCTATATATAGATATATAGATATATAGATATATTTATTTATTTATAATTATGTATCTATATATCTATATATATAGATATATTTATTTATTTATAATTATATCTATATAGATATATAGATATATTTATTTATTTATATATATATATATAGATATATTTATTTATCTATGTATATATATATAGATATATTTATTTATATATTTATATATAGATATATTTATTTATATATATATTTATATATAGATATATTTATTTACATATATTTATATATAGATATATTTATTTATCTATATCTATATAGATATATAAATATATCTATATAGATATATATATATGTATATATATATCTATATATATATACATATATATAATCTGAATCTTCTGCTGCAGAACTTGGAAAGAACTGATGTTCCGTTTTCATTGATTAACTCTGATCACTTCTATTTTGCTGTTTTTTTGGATAACTGTTAAACTTTTGTCACTTCCTGTCCAGATGTTTCACATTAAAAGCCTATAAAAGTCACGTTAGTGTTGAGTTTGTCCTCCTCTCCTAAATCCTGTGTTTTCTGAATGGAGTCTGGTTCTGTTCTGTTCAGTCCTGACGGCAGCTACGTGGTCGGAGGATCAGCTGATGGAGCTCTGTATGTCTGGAACGTCCTGACGGGGAAGGTGGACCGCACTCTGGACCGGAACCACAAGTAAGAACCAGACTGATACCAGAACATCTGGAACAGACGCTGTTGTTGTTGTTGTTGTTGATGACGATGATGAAACTGTTGTTGATGATGACGATGATGATGATGAAGCTGATGAAGCTGTTGTTGTTGTTGATGACGATGATGAAACTGTTGTTGTTGTTGATGACGATGATGAAGCTGTTGTTGTTGTTGTTGATGACGATGATGAAGCTGTTGTTGTTGTTGATGACGATGATGAAGCTGTTGTTGTTGTTGATGACGATGATGAAGCTGTTGTTGTTGTTGTTGATGACGATGATGAAGCTGTTGTTGTTGTTGTTGATGACGATGATGAAGCTGTTGTTGTTGTTGATGATGACGATGATGATGATGAAGCTGTTGTTGTTGATGACGATGATGAAGCTGTTGTTATTGTTGATGACGATGATGAAGCTGTTGTTGATGACGATGATGAAGCTGTTGTTGTTGTTGTTGATGACGATGATGAAACTGTTGTTGTTGTTGATGACGATGATGAAGCTGTTGTTGTTGTTGATGACGATGATGAAGCTGTTGTTGTTGTTGATGACGATGATGAAGTTGTTGTTGATGACGATGATGAAGCTGTTGTTGTTGTTGATGACGATGATGAAACTGTTGTTGTTGTTGATGACGATGATGAAGCTGTTGTTGTTGTTGTTGATGACGATGATGAAGCTGTTGTTGTTGATGACGATGATGAAACTGTTGTTGTTGTTGACGATGATGAAGCTGTTGTTGTTGTTGATGACGATAATGAAGCTGTTGATGTTGTTGTTGATGACGATGATGAAGCTGTTGTTGTTGATGACGATGATGAAGCTGTTGTTGTTGTTGTTGATGACGATGATGAAACTGTTGTTGTTGTTGATGACGATGATGAAGCTGTTGTTGTTGATGACGATGATGAAGCTGTTGTTGTTGTTGTTGATGACGATGATGAAGCTGTTGTTGTTGATGACGATGATGAAGCTGTTGTTGTTGATGATGACGATGATGATGATGAAGCTGTTGTTGTTGATGACGATGATGAAGCTGTTGTTATTGTTGATGACGATGATGAAGCTGTTGTTGTTGTTGTTGATGACGATGATGAAACTGTTGTTGTTGTTGATGACGATGATGAAGCTGTTGTTGTTGTTGATGACGATGATGAAGCTGTTGTTGTTGATGACGATGATGAAACTGTTGTTGTTGTTGATGACGATGATGAAGCTGTTGTTGTTGTTGTTGATGACGATGATGAAGCTGTTGTTGTTGTTGTTGATGACGATGATGAAGCTGTTGTTGTTGATGACGATGATGAAACTGTTGTTGTTGTTGTTGTTGATGATGATGAAGCTGTTGTTGTTGTTGATGATGACGATGATGATGATGATGAAGCTGTTGTTGTTGTTGATGATGATGAAGAAGCTGTTGTTGATGATGCTGTTGTTGTTGTTGTTGTTGATGATGACGACGATGATGATGACGACGAAGCTGTTGTTGTTGATGATGACGATGAAGCTGTTGTTGTTGTTGATGATGATGATGAAGCTGATGAAGCTGTTGTTGTTGATGATGACGATGATGAAGAAGCTGTTGTTGATGATGATGACGATGATGATGAAGCTGTTGTTGTTGATGATGACGATGATGATGAAGCTGTTGTTGTTGTTGTTGATGATGATGATGATGATGATGATGATGAAGCTGTTGTTGTTGATGATGAAGAAGCTGTTGTTGATGCTGATGCTGTTGTTGTTGTTGATGATGATGACGATGATGATGATGAAGCTGTTGTTGTTGATGATGACGATGATGAAAAAGCTGTTGTTGTTGATGCTGTTGTTGTTGTTGATGATGATGACGATGATGATGATGAAGCTGTTGTTGTTGATGATGACGATGATGAAAAAGCTGTTGTTGATGCTGTTGTTGTTGTTGATGATGATGACGATGATGATGATGAAGCTGTTGTTGATGATGATGACGATGATGATGCTGTTGTTGTTGTTGATGATGATGACGACAATGATGATGAAGCTGTTGTTGATGATGAAGCTGTTGTTGTTGTTGATGATGACGATGATGGTGATGAAGCTGTTGTTGTTGATGATGATGATGATGAAGAAGCTGTTGTTGTTGATGCTGTTGATGATGACGATGATGATGAAGCTGTTGTTGTTGATGATGATGATGATGAAGCTGTTGCTGATGATGAAGCTGTTGTTGTTGATGCTGTTGATGATGATGATGATGATGAAGCTGTTGTTGTTGTTGATGATGACGATGATGATGATGAAGCTGTTGTTGATGATGATGCTGTTGTTGTTGTTGTTGATGATGACGACGATGATGATGATGAAG
>NW_023618510.1:0-34679 GCF_015220745.1 Sebastes umbrosus | reverse complement strand
AAACCAGTACAGTGACCCTCTCTCTCTCCAGTTAAACCAGTACAGTGACCCTCTCTCTCTAGTTAAACCAGTACAGTGACCCTCTCTCTCTCCAGTTAAACCAGTACAGTGACTCTCTCTCTCTCCAGTTAAACCAGTACAGTGACCTCTCTCTCTCTCCAGTTAAACCAGTACAGTGACCTCTCTCTCTCTCCAATTAAACCAGTACAGTGACCTCTCTCTCTCTCCAGTTAAACCAGTACAGTGACTCTCTCTCTCCAGTTAAACCAGTACAGTGACTCTCTCTCTTTCCAGTTAAACCAGTACAGTGACCCTCTCTCTCTCCAGTTAAACCAGTACAGTGACTCTCTCTCTCTAGTTAAACCAGTACAGTGACCCTCTCTCTCTCCAGTTAAACCAGTGCAGTGACCCTCTCTCTCTCCAGTTAAACCAGTACAGTGACCCTCTCTCTCTCCAGTTAAACCAGTACAGTGACCCTCTCTCTCTAATTAAACCAGTACAGTGACCCTCTCTCTCTCCAGTTAAACCAGTACAGTGACCCTCTCTCTCTCCAGTTTAAACCAGTACAGGACCCTCTCTCTCTCCAGTTAAACCAGTACAGTGACTCTCTCCCTCTCTAGTTAAACCAGTACAGTGACCCTCTCTCTCTCCAGTTAAACCAGTACAGTGACCCTCTCTCTCTCCAGTTAAACCAGTTCAGTGACACTCTCTCTCTCCAGTTAAACCAGTGCATTGACCCTATCTCTCTCCAGTTAAACCAGTACAGTGACCCTCTCTCTCTCCAGTTAAACCAGTACAGTGACTCTCTCTCTCTCCAGTTAAACCAGTACAGTGACCCTCTCTTCTCCAGTTAAACCAGTAAAGTGACCCTCTCTCCTCTCTAGTTAACCAGTACAGTGACCCTCTCTCTCTCCAGTTAAACCAGTACGTGACTCTCCTCTCTCTCTCCAGTTTAAACCAGTACAGTGACCCTCTCTCTCTCCAGTTAAACCAGTACAGTGACTCTCCTCTCTCTCCAGTTAAACCAGTACAGTGACTCTCTCTCTCCCAGTTAAACCAGTTCAGTGACACCTCTCTCTCCAGTTAAACAGTACAGTGACTCTCTCTCTCTCCAGTTAAACCAGTACAGTGACCCTCTCTCTCTCCATTTAAACCAGTACAGTGACTCTCTCTCTCCAGTTAAACCAGTACAGTGACTCTCTCTCTCTCCAGTTAAACCAGTACAGTGACCTCTCTCTCTCTCCAGTTAAACCAGTACAGTGACCTCTCTCTCTTTCCAGTTAAACCAGTACAGTGACCCTCTCTCTCTCCAGTTAAACCAGTACAGTGACCCCTCTCTCTCTCCAGTTAAACCATACAGTGACTCTCTCTCTCTCTCCATTTAAACCAGTACAGTGACCCTCTCTCTCTCCAGTGAAACCAGTACAGTGACTCTCTCTCTCTCCAGTTAAACCAGTACAGTGACTCTCTCTCTCCAGTTAAACCAGTTCAGTGACCCTCTCTCTCTCCAGTTAAACCAGTACAGTGACTCTCTCTCTCCAGTTAAACCAGTACAGTGGCCCTCTCTCTCTCCAGTTAAACCAGTACAGTGACTCTCTCTCTCTCCAGTTAAACCAGTACAGTGACTCTCTCTCTCTCCAGTTAAACCAGTACAGTGACTCTCTCTCCAGTTAAACCAGTACAGTGACCCTCTCTCTCTCAATTAAACCAGTACAGTGACTCTCTCTCTCCAGTTAAACCAGTACAGTGACTCTCTCTCTCTCCAGTTAAACCAGTACAGTGACCCTTCTCTCTCCAGTCAAACCAGTACAGTGACTCTCTCTCTCCAGTTAAACAAGTACAGTGACTCTCTCTCTCCAGTTAAACCAGTACAGTGACTCTCTCTCTCTCCAGTTAAACCAGTACAGTGACTCTCTCTCTCTCCAGTTAAACCAGTACAGTGACCCTCTCTCTCCAGTTAAACCAGTACAGTGACCCTCTCTCTATCCAGTTAAACCAGTACAGTGACCCTCTCTCTCTCCAGTTAAACCTGTACAGATCTCTCTCTCCAGTAAACCAGTACAGTGACTCTCTCTCTCTCTCCAGTTAAACCAGTACAGTGACCCTCTCCTCTTCCAGTTAAACCAGTACAGTGACTCTCTCTCTCTCCAGTTAAACCAGTACAGTGACCCTCTCTCTCTCCAGTTAAACCAGTACAGTGACTCTCTCTCTCCAGTTAAACCAGTACAGTGACTCTCTCTCTCTCTCCAGTTAAACCAGTACAGTGACTCTCTCTCTCCAGTTAAACCGTACAGTGACTCTCTCTCTCTCCAGTTAAACCAGTACAGTGACCCTCTCTCTCTCCAGTTAAACCAGTACAGTGACTCTCTCTCTCTCCAGTTAAACCAGTACAGTGACCCTCTCTCTCTCCAGTTAAACCAGTACAGTGACTCTCTCCTCTCCAGTTAAACCAGTACAGTGACCCTCTCTCTCTCCAGTTAAACCAGTACAGTGACTCTCTCTCGTTAAACCAGTACAGTGACTCTCTCTCTCTCTCCAGTTAAACCAGTACAGTGACTCTCTCTCTCTCCAGTTAAACCAGTACAGTGACCCTCTCTCTCGCCAGTTAAACCAGTACAGTGACTCTCTCTCTCTCTCCAGTTAAACCAGTACAGTGACTCCTCTCTCTCTCCAGTTAAACCAGTACAGTGACTCTCTCTCTCTCCAGTTAAACCAGTACAGTGACTCTCTCTCTCTCCAGTTAAACCAGTACAGTGACCCTCTCTCTCTCCAGTTAAACCAGTACAGTGACTCTCTCTCTCCAGTTAAACCAGTACAGTGACTCTCTCTCTCCAGTTAAACCAGTACAGTGACCTCTCTCTCCAGTTAAACCAGTACAGTGACTCTCTCTCTCTCTCCAGTTAAACCAGTACAGTGACCTCTCTCTCTCTCCAGTTAAACCAGTACAGTGACTCTCTCTCTCTCTAGTTAAACCAGTACAGTGACTCTCTCTCTCTCTCCAGTTAAACCAGTACAGTGACTCTCTCTCTCTCTCCAGTTAAACCAGTACAGTGACCTCTCTCTCTCCATTTAAACCAGTACAGTGACTCTCTCTCTCTCCAGTTAAACCAGTACAGTGACCCTCTCTCTCTCCAGTTAAACCAGTACAGTGACCTCTCTCTCTCCAGTTAAACCAGTACCGTGACTCTCTCTCTCTCCAGTTAAACCAGTACAGTGACCTCTCTCTCTCCAGTTAAACCAGTACAGTGACTCTCTCTCTCTCCAGTTAAACCAGTACAGTGACTCTCTCTCTCTCTCCAGTTAAACCAGTACAGTGACCCTCTCTCTCTCCAGTTAAACCAGTACAGTGACTCTCTCTCTCTCCAGTTAAACCAGTACAGTGACTCTCTCTCTCCAGTTAAACCAGTTCAGTGACCTCTCTCTCTCCAGTTAAACCAGTACAGTGACTCTCTCTCTCCAGTAAACCAGTACAGTGACCCTCTCTCTCTCCAGTGAAACCAGTACAGTGACTCTCTCTCTCCAGTTAACAGTACAGTGACCCTCTCTCTCTCCAGTTTAAACCAGTACAGTGACCTCTACTCTCTCCAGTTAAACCAGTACAGTGACCCTCTCTCTCTCCAGTTAAACCAGTACAGTGACCTCTCTCTCTCCAGTTAAACAAGTACAGTGACTCTCTCCAGTTAACCAGTACAGTGACTCTCTCTCTCTCTCCAGTTAAACCAGTACAGTGACCTCTCTCTCTCCAGTTAAACCAGTACAGTGACCTCTCTCTCTCTCCAGTTAAACCAGTACAGTGACCTCTCTCTCTCTCCAGTTAAACCAGTACAGGTGACTCTCATCCTCTCTCCATTAAACCAGTACAGTGACCTCTCTCTCTCTCCCGTTTAAACCAGTACAGTGACTCTCTCTCTCTCTCCAGTTAAACCAGTACAGTGACCTCTCTCTCTCCAGTTAAACCAGTACAGTGACTCTCTCTCTCCAGTTAAACCAGTACAGTGACCCTCTCTCTTTCCAGTTAAACCAGTACAGTGACCCTCTCTCTCTCCAGTTAAACCAGTACAGTGACTCTCTCTCTCTCTAGTTAAACCAGTACAGTGACCCTCTCTCTCTCCAGTTAAACCAGTACAGTGACCCTCTCTCTCTAGTTAAACCAGTTCAGTGACACTCTCTCTCTCCAGTTAAACCAGTGCATGACCCTCTCTCTCTCTCCAGTTAAACCAGTACAGTGAACCCTCTCTCTCTCCAGTTAAACCAGTACAGTGACTCTCTCTCTCTCTCCAGTTAAACCAGTACAGTGACCCTCTCTCTCTCCAGTTAAACCAGTACAGTGACCTCTCTCTCTCTAGTTAAACCAGTACAGTGACCCTCTCTCTCTCCAGTTAAACCAGTACAGTGACTCTCTCTCTCTCTCCAGTTAAACTAGTACAGTGACCCTCTCTCTCTTCCGTTAAACCAGTACAGTGACTCTCTCTCTCTCTCCAGTTAAACCAGTACAGTGACTCTCTCTCTCCAGTTAAACCAGTTCAGTGACCTCTCTCTCTCCAGTTAAACCAGTACAGTGACTCTCTCTCTCCAGTTAAACCAGTACAGTGACCCTCTCTCTCTCCAGTTAAACCAGTACAGTGACTCTCTCTCTCCAGTTAAACCAGTACAGTGACCCTCTCTCTCTCCAGTTAAACCAGTACAGTGACCCTCTCTCTCTCTCAGTTAAACCAGTACAGTGACTCTCTCTCTCTCCAGTTAAACCAGTACAGTGACCCTCTCTCTCTCCAGTTAAACCAGTACAGTGACCTCTCTCTCTCTCCAGTTAAACCAGTTCAGTGACCCTCTCTCTCTCCAGTTAAACCAGTACAGTGACTCTCTCTCTCAGTTAAACCAGTACAGTGACCCTCTCTCTCTCCAGTTAAACCAGTACAGTGACTCTCTCTCTCCAGTTAAACCAGTACAGTGACTCTCTCTCTCTCCAGTTAAACCAGTACAGTGACCCTCTCTCTCTCTCCAGTTAAACCAGTACAGTGACCCTCTCTCTCTCTCCAGTTAAACCAGTACAGTGACCCTCTCTCTCTCTCCAGTTAAACCAGTACAGTGACCCTCTCTCTCTCTCTCTCCAGTTAAACCAGTACAGTGACCTCTCTCTCTCTCTCCAGTTAAACCAGTACAGTGACCCTCTCTCTCTCTCCAGTTAAACCAGTACAGTGACTCTCTCTCTCTCCAGTTAAACCAGTACAGTGGCCTCTCTCTCTCTCTCCAATTAAACCAGTACAGTTGACCCTCTCTCTCTCCAGTTAAACCAGTACAGTGACCCTCTCTCTCTCCAGTTAAACCAGTACAGTGACTCCTCTCTCTCTCCAGTTAAACCAGTACAGTGACTCTCTCTCTCTCCAGTTAAACCAGTACAGTGACCCTCTCTCTCTCCAGTTAAACCAGTACAGTGACCCTCTCTCTCTCTCAGTTAAACCAGTACAGTGACCTCTCTCTCTCTCCAGTTAAACCAGTACAGTGACCTCTCTCTCTCTCCAGTTAAACCAGTACAGTGGCCTCTCTCTCTCTCTCCAGTTAAACCAGTACAGTGACCTCTCTCTCTCCAGTTAAACCAGTACAGTGACCTCTCTCTCTCTCCAGTTAAACCAGTACAGTGACCCTCTCTCTCTCCAGTTAAACCAGTACAGTGACCCTCTCTCTCTCCAGTTAAACAGTACAGTGACTCTCTCTCTCTCCAGTTAAACCAGTACAGTGACCCTCTCTCTCTCCAGTTAAACCAGTACAGTGACCCTCTCTCTCTCCAGTTAAACCAGTACAGTGACCCTCTCTCTCTCCAGTTAAACCAGTACAGTGACCTCTCTCTCTCTCCAGTTAAACCAGTACAGTGACCTCTCTCTCTCTCCAGTTAAAACAGTACAGTGACCTCTCTCTCTCTCCAGTTAAACCAGTACAGTGACCCTCTCTCTCTCCAGTTAAACCAGTACAGTGACCCTCTCTCTCTCCAGTTAAACCAGTACAGTGACCCTCTCTCTCTCCAGTTAAACCAGTACAGTGACTCCTCTCTCTCTCCAGTTAAACCAGTACAGTGACCTCTCTCTCTCTCCAGTTAAACCAGTACAGTGACCCTCTCTCTCTCTCCAGTTAAACCAGTACAGTGACCTCTCTCTCTCTCCAGTTAAACCAGTACAGTGACCCTCTCTCTCTCTCCAGTTAAACCAGTACAGTGACCTCTCTCTCTCTCTACAGTTAAACCAAGTACAGTGACCCTCTCTCTCTCCAGTTAAAACCAGTACAGTGACTCTCTCTCTCTCCAGTTAAACCAGTACAGTGACCCTCTCTCTTCTCCAGTTAAAACCAGTACAGTGACCCTCTCTCTCTCCAGTTAAACCAGTACAGTGACCCTCTCTCTCTCCAGTTAAACCAGTACAGTGACTCTCTCTCTCTCCAGTTAAACCAGTACAGTGACTCTCTCTCTCTCCAGTTAAACCAGTACAGTGACCCTCTCTCTCTCTCCAGTTAAACCAGTACAGTGACCCTCTCTCTCTCTCCAGTTAAACCAGTACAGTGACCTCTCTCTCTCTCCAGTTAAACCAGTACAGTGACTCTCTCTCTCTCCAGTTAAACCAGTACAGTGACTCTCTCTCTCCAGTTAAACCAGTACAGTGACCCTCTCTCTCTCCAGTTAAACCAGTACAGTGACCTCTCTCTCTCCAGTTAAACCAGTACAGTGACTCTCTCTCTCTCCAGTTAAACCAGTACAGTGACCCTCTCTCTCTCTCCAGTTAAACCAGTACAGTGACTCTCTCTCTCTCTCCAGTTTAACCAGTACAGTGACCCTCTCTCTCTCCAGTTAAACCAGTACAGTGACCTCTCTCTCTCTCCAGTTAAACCTGAACTGTGACCCTCTCTCTCTCCAGTTAAACCAGTACAGTGACTCCTCCCTCTCTCCAGTTAAAACCAGTACAAGTGACCTCTCTCTCTCTCCAGTTAAACCAGTACAGTGACCTCTCTCTCTCTCCAGTTAAACCAGTACAGTGACCCTCTCTCTCTCCAGTTAAACCAGTACTAGTGACTCTCTCTCTCTCTCCTAGTTTAAACCAGTACAGTGACTCTCTCTCTCTCTCAGTTAAACCAGTACAGTGACCTCTCTCTCTCTCCAGTTAAACCAGTACAGTGACTCTCTCTCTCTCCAGTTAAACCAGTACAGTGACCCTCTCTCTCTCCAGTTAAACCAGTACAGTGACTCTCTCTCTCTCCAGTTAAACCAGTACAGTGACTCTCTCTCTCTCCAGTTAAACCAGTACAGTGACCTCTCTCTCTCTCCAGTTAAACCAGTACAGTGACCTCTCTCTCTCTCCAGTTAAACCAGTACAGTGACTCTCTCTCTCTCTCCAGTTAAACCAGTACAGTGACTCTCTCTCTCTCCTAGTTAAACCAGTACAGTGACTCTCTCTCTCTCCAGTTAAACCAGTACAGTGACTCTCTCTCTCTCCAGTTAAACCAGTACAGTGACCCTCTCTCTCTCCAGTTAAACCAGTACAGTGACTCTCTCTCTCTCCAGTTAAACCAGTACAGTGACCTCTCTCTCTCTCTCCAGTTAAACCAGTACAGTGACCTCTCTCTCTCTCCAGTTAAACCAGTACAGTGACCTCTCTCTCTCCAGTTAAACCAGTACAGTGACCCTCTCTCTCTCCAGTTAAACCAGTACAGTGACTCTCTCTCTCCAGTTAAACCAGTACAGTGACTCTCTCTCTCTTTCCAGTTAAACCAGTACAGTGACCCTCTCTCTCTCCAGTTAAACCAGTACAGTGACTCTCTCTTTCCGTTAAACCAGTGCAGTGACCCTCTCTCTCTCCAGTTAAACCAGTACAGTGACCCTCTCTGTCTCCAGTTAAACCAGTACAGTGACCCTCTCTCTCTAGTTAAACCAGTACAGTGACCCTCTCTCTCTCCAGTTAAACCAGTACAGTGACCCTCTCTCTCTCCAGTTAAACCAGTACAGTGACCCTCTCTCTCTCAGTTAAACCAGTACAGTGACTCTCTCTCTCTCTAGTTAAACCAGTACAGTGACCCTCTCTCTCCAGTTAAACCAGTACAGTGACCCTCTCTCTCTCCAGTTAAACCAGTTCAGTGACCCTCTCTCTCCAGTTAAACCAGTGCATTGACCCTCTCTCTCTCCAGTTAAACCAGTACAGTGACACTCTCTCTCTCCAGTTAAACCAGTACAGTGACTCTCTCTCTCTCTCCAGTTAAACCAGTACAGTGACCCTCTCTCTCTCAATTAAAACCAGTACAGTGACCCTCTCTCTCTCTAGTTAAACCAGTACAGTGACCCTCTCTCTCTCCAGTTAAACCAGTACAGTGACCTCTCTCTCTCTCCAGTTAAACCAGTACAGTGACCCTCTCTCTCTCCAGTTAAACCAGTACAGTGACTCTCTCTCTCTCCAGTTAAACCAGTACAGTGACTCTCTCTCTCCAGTTAAACCAGTTCAGTGACCTCTCTCTCTCCAGTTAAACCAGTACAGTGACTCTCTCTCTCCAGTTAAACCAGTTCAGTGACCCTCTCTCTCCAGTTAAACCAGTACAGTGACTCTCTCTCTCCAGTTAAACCAGTACAGTGACTCTCTCTCTCTCCAGTTAAACCAGTACAGTGACCCTCTCTCTCTCTCCAGTTAAACCAGTACAGTGACTCTCTCTCTCTCCCAGTTAAACCAGTACAGTGACCCTCTCTCTCTCCAGTTAAACCAGTACAGTGACCTCTCTCTCTCCAGTTAAACCAGTACAGTGACTCTCTCTCTCCAGTTAAACCAGTACAGTGACCCTCTCTCTCTCCAGTTAAACCAGTACAGTGACTCTCCTCTCCAGTTAAACCAGTACAGTGACTCTCTCTCTCTCCAGTTAAACCAGTACAGTGACCCTCTCTCTCTCTCCAGTTAAACCAGTACAGTGACACTCTCTCTCTCTCCAGTTAAACCAGTACAGTGACTCTCTCTCTCTCCAGTCAAACCAGTACAGTGACCCTCTCTCTCTCCAGTTAAACCAGTACAGTGACTCTCTCTCTCTCTCCAGTTAAACCAGTACAGTGACCCTCTCTCTCTCCAGTTAAACCAGTACAGTGACTCTCTCTCTCTCCAGTTAAACCAGTACAGTGACCTCTCTCTCTCCAGTTAAACTAGTTCCAGTGACCCTCTCTCTCTCCAGTCTTAAACCAGTACAGTGACTCTCTCTCTCCAGTTAAACCAGTACGTGGACCCTCTCTCTCTCCAGTTAAACCAGTACAGTTCACTCTCTCTCTCTCCAGTTAAACCAGTACAGTGACCCTCTCTCTCTCCAGTAAACCATACAGTGCACATCTCTCCAGAGTACAGTGACTCTCTCTCTTCCAGTTAAACCAGTACAGTGACTCTCTCTCTCTCCACTTAAACCACTATACAGTGACCCTCTCTCTCTCCAGTTAAACCAGTACAGTGACTCTCTCTCTCTCCAGTTAACCAGACAGTGACTCTCTCTCCAGTTAAACCAGTACAGTGACCCTCTCTCTCTCCAGTTAAACCAGTACAGTGACCCTCTCTCTCTCCAGTTAAACCAGTACAGTGACCCTCTCTCTCTCCAGTTAAACCAGTACAGTGACTCTCTCTCTCCAGTTAAACCAGTACATTGACTCTCTCTCTCTCCAAGTTAAACCAGTACAGTGACTCTCTCTCTCCGTTAAACCAGTACAGTGACCCTCTCTCTCTCCAGTTTAAACCAGTACAGTGACGCTCTCTCCTCCAGTTAACAGACAGTGACCCTCTCTCTCTCTCCAGTTAAACCAGTACAGTGACTCTCTCTCTCCCGTTAAACCAGTACGTGACCTCTCTCTCTCTCCAGTTAAACCAGTACAGTGACCCTCTCTCTCTCCAGTTAAACCAGTACAGTGACTCTCTCTCTCTCCAGTTAAACCAGTACAGTGACCCTCTCTCTCTCCAGTTAAACCAGTACAGTGACTCTCTCTCTCTCCAGTTAAACCAGTACAGTGACTCTCTCTCTCTCCAGTTAAACCAGTACAGTGACCTCTCTCTCTCTCCAGTTAAACCAGTACAGTGACCTCTCTCTCTCTCCAGTTAAACCAGTACAGTGACTCTCTCTCTCTCCAGTTAAACCAGTACAGTGACCCTCTCTCTCTCTCTCCAGTTAAACCAGTACAGTGACCTCTCTCTCTCTCCAGTTAAACCATTACAGTGACTCTCTCTCTCCAGTTAAACCAGTACAGTGACTCTCTCTCTCTCTCCAGTTAAACCAGTACAGTGACCTCTCTCTCTCCAGTTAAACCAGTACAGTGACCCTCTCTCTCTCCAGTTAAACCAGTACAGTGACCCTCTCTCTCTCCAGTTAAACCTGTACAGTGACTCTCTCTCTCCAGTTAAACCAGTACAGTGACTCTCTCTCTCTCTCCAGTTAAACCAGTACAGTGACCCTCTCTCTCTCCAGTTAAACCAGTACAGTGACTCTCTCTCTCTCCAGTTAAACCAGTACAGTGACCCTCTCTCTCTCCAGTTAAACCAGTACAGTGACTCTCTCTCTCCAGTTAAACCAGTACAGTGACTCTCTCTCTCTCCAGTTAAACCAGTACAGTGACCCTCTCTCTCTCCAGTTAAACCAGTACAGTGACTCTCTCTCTCTCCATTAAAACCAGTACAGTGACCTCCTCTCTCCAGTTAAACCAGTACAGTGACTCTCTCTCTCTCCAGTTAAACCAGTACAGTGACCCTCTCTCTCTCCAGTTAAACCAGTACAGTGACTCTCTCTCTCTCCAGTTAAACCAGTACAGTGACCCTCTCTCTCTCCAGTTAAACCAGTACAGTGACTCTCTCCAGTTAAACCAGTACAGTGACTCTCTCTCTCTCTCCAGTTAAACCAGTACAGTGACTCTCTCTCTCTCCAGTTAAACCAGTACAGTGACCTCTCTCTCGCCAGTTAAACCAGTACAGTGACTCTCTCTCTCTCTCCAGTTAAACCAGTACAGTGACTCTCTCTCTCTCCAGTTAAACCAGTACAGTGACTCTCTCTCTCTCCAGTTAAACCAGTACAGTGACTCTCTCTCTCTCCAGTTAAACAGTACAGTGACCCTCTCTCTCTCCAGTTAAACCAGTACAGTGACTCTCTCTCTCCAGTTAAACCAGTACAGTGACCCTCTCTCTTCCAGTTAAACCAGTACAGTGACCCTCTCTCTCTCCAGTTAAACCAGTACAGTGACTCTCTCTCTCTCTCCAGTTAAACCAGTACAGTGACTCTCTCTCTCTCTAGTTAAACCAGTACAGTGACTCTCTCTCTCTCCAGTTAAAACAGTACAGTGACTCTCTCTCTCTCCAGTTAAACCACTACAGTGACCCTCTCTCTCTCCATTTAAACCAGTACAGTGACTCTCTCTCTCCAGTTAAACCAGTACAGTGACCCTCTCTCTCTCCAGTTAAACCAGTACAGTGACCCTCTCTCTCCAGTTAAACCAGTACCGTGACTCTCTCTCTCTCCAGTTAAACCAGTACAGTGACTCTCTCTCTCTCCAGTTAAACCAGTACAGTGACCCTCTCTCTCTCTCCAGTTAAACCAGTACAGTGACTCTCTCTCTCTCTCCAGTTAAACCAGTACAGTGACCCTCTCTCTCTCCAGTTAAACCAGTACAGTGACTCTCTCTCTCTCCAGTTAAACCAGTACAGTGACTCTCTCTCTCCAGTTAAACCAGTTCAGTGACCCTCTCTCTCTCCAGTTAAACCAGTACAGTGACTCTCTCTCTCCAGTTAAACCAGTACAGTGACCCTCTCTCTCTCCAGTTAACCAGTACAGTGACTCTCTCTCTCCAGTTAAACCAGTACAGTGACTCTCTCTCCAGTTAAACCAGTACAGTGACCCTCTCTCTCTCCAGTTAAACCAGTACAGTGACTCTCTCTCCAGTTAAACCAGTACAGTGACCCTCTCTCTCTCCAGTTAAACCAGTACAGTGACTCTCTCTCTCCAGTTAAACCAGTACAGTGACTCTCTCTCTCTCCAGTTAAAACCAGTACAGTGACCCTCTCTCTCTCCAGTTAAACCAGTACAGTGACTCTCTCTCTCCAGTTAAACCAGTACAGTGACTCTCTCTCTCTTTCCAGTTAAACCAGTACAGTGACCCTCTCTCTCTCCAGTTAAACCAGTACAGTGACTCTCTCTTTCCAGTTAAACCAGTGCAGTGACCCTCTCTCTCTCCAGTTAAACCAGTACAGTGACCCTCTCTGTCTCCAGTTAAACCAGTACAGTGACCCTCTCTCTCTAGTTAAACCAGTACAGTGACCCTCTCTCTCTCCAGTTAAACCAGTACAGTGACCCTCTCTCTCTCCAGTTAAACCAGTACAGTGACCCTCTCTCTCTCCAGTTAAACCAGTAGCAGTGACTCTCTCTCTCTCTAGTTAAACCAGTACAGTGACCCTCTCTCTCTCCAGTTAAACCAGTACAGTGACCCTCTCTCTCTCCAGTTAAACCAGTTCAGTGACACTCTCTCTCTCCAGTTAAACCAGTGCATTGACCCTCTCTCTCTCCAGTTAAACCAGTACAGTGACCCTCTCTCTCTCCAGTTAAAACCAGTACAGTGACTCCTCTCTCTCTCCAGTTAAACCAGTACAGTGACCCTCTCTCTCTCCAGTTAAACCAGTACAGTGACCCTCTCTCTCTCTAGTTAAACCAGTACAGTGACCCTCTCTCTCTCCAGTTAAACCAGTACAGTGACTCTCTCTCTCTCTCCAGTTAAACCAGTACAGTGACCCTCTCTCTCTCTCCAGTTAAACCAGTACAGTGACTCTCTCTCTCTCCAGTTAAACCAGTACAGTGACTCTCTCTCTCTCTCCAGTTAAACCAGTTCAGTGACCCTCTCTCTCTCCAGTTAAACCAGTACAGTGACTCTCTCTCTCCAGTTAAACCAGTACAGTGACCCTCTCTCTCTCCAGTTAAACCAGTACAGTGGACTCTCTCTCTCCAGTTAAACCAGTACAGTGACTCTCTCTCTCTCCAGTTAAACCAGTACAGTGACCCTCTCTCTCTCTCCAGTTAAACCAGTACAGTGACTCTCTCTCTCTCCAGTTAAACCAGTACAGTGACCCTGCTCTCTCTCCAGTTAAACCAGTACAGTGACCTCTCTCTCTCTCCAGTTAAACCAGTTCAGTGACCCTCTCTCTCTCCAGTTAAACCAGTACAGTGACTCTCTCTCTCCAGTTAAACCAGTACAGTGACCCTCTCTCTCTCCAGTTAAACCAGTACAGTGACTCTCTCTCTCCAGTTAAACCAGTACAGTGACTCTCTCTCTCTCCAGTTAAACCAGTACAGTGACCCTCTCTCTCTCTCCAGCTAAACCAGTACAGTGACCCTCTCTCTCTCTCCAGTTAAACCAGTACAGTGACTCTCTCTCTCTCCAGTCAAACCAGTACAGTGACCCTCTCTCTCTCCAGTTAAACCAGTACAGTGACTCTCTCTCTCTCTCCAGTTAAACCAGTACAGTGACTCTCTCTCTCTCCAGTTAAACCAGTACAGTGACTCTCTCTCTCCAGTTAAACCAGTTCAGTGACCCTCTCTCTCTCCAGTTAAACCAGTACAGTGACCCTCTCTCTCTCCAGTTAAACCAGTACAGTGACTCTCTCTCTCTCCAGTTAAACCAGTACAGTGACCCTCTCTCTCTCCAGTTAAACCAGTACAGTGACTCTCTCTCTCCAGTTAAACCAGTACAGTGACTCTCTCTCTCTCCAGTTAAACCAGTACAGTGACCCTCTCTCTCTCCAGTTAAACCAGTACAGTGACTCTCTCTCTCCAGTTAAACCAGTACAGTGACTCTCTCTCTCTCTCCAGTTAAACCAGTACAGTGACCCTCTCTCTCTCCAGTTAAACCAGTACAGTGACCCTCTCTCTCTCCAGTTAACCAGTACAGTGACCCTCTCTCTCTCCAGTTAAACCTGTACAGTGACTCTCTCTCTCCAGTTAAACCAGTACAGTGACTCTCTCTCTCTCTCTCCAGTTAAACCAGTACAGTGACTCTCTCTCTCTCCAGTTAAACCAGTACAGTGACTCTCTCTCTCCAGTTAAACAGTACAATGACTCTCTCTCTCTCCAGTTAAACCAGTACAGTGACCCTCTCTCTCTCCAGTTAAACCAGTACAGTGACTCTCTCTCTCTCCAGTTAAACCAGTACAGTGACCCTCTCTCTCTCTCCAGTTAAACAGTACAGTGACTCTCTCTCTCTCCAGTTAAACCAGTACAGTGACCCTCTCTCTCTCCAGTTAAACCAGTACAGTGACTCTCTCCAGTTAAACCAGTACAGTGACCCTCTCTCTCTCTCCAGTTAAACCAGTACAGTGACCTCTCTCTCTCTCTCTCCAATTAAACCAGTACATTGACCTCTCTCTCTCTCCAGTTAAACCAGTACAGTGACCCTCTCTCTCTCTCCAGTTAAACCAGTACAGTGACCTCTCTCTCTCTCTCCAGTTAAACCAGTACAGTGACCCTCTCTCTCTCTCCAGTTAAACCAGTACAGTGACCCTCTCTCTCTCTCCAGTTAAACCAGTACAGTGACCTCTCTCTCTCTCTCCAATTAAACCAGTACAGTGACCCTCTCTCTCTCCAGTTAAACCAGTACAGTGACCTCTCTCTCTCTCCAGTTAAACCAGTACAGTGACCTCTCTCTCTCTCTCCAGTTAAACCAGTACAGTGACCCTCTCTCTCTCTCCAGTTAAACCAGTACAGTGACCCTCTCTCTCTCTCCAGTTAAACCAGTACAGTGACCTCTCTCTCTCTCCAGTTAAACCAGTACAGTGACCCTCTCTCTCTCCAGTTAAACCAGTACAGTGACCCTCTCTCTCTCTCCAGTTAAACCAGTACGGTGACCTCTCTCTCTCTCCAGTTAAACCAGTACAGTGACCTCTCTCTCTCTCTCCAGTTAAACCAGTACAGTGACCCTCTCTCTCTCTCCAGTTAAACCAGTACAGTGACCTCTCTCTCTCTCCAGTTAAACCAGTACAGTGACCCTCTCTCTCTCCAGTTAAACCAGTACAGTGACCCTCTCTCTCTCTCCAGTTAAACCAGTACAGTGACCCTCTCTCTCTCTCCAGTTAAACCAGTACAGTGACCTCTCTCTCTCTCCAGTTAAACCAGTACAGTGACCCTCTCTCTCTCTCCAGTTAAACCAGTACAGTGACCCTCTCTCTCTCTCCAGTTAAACCAGTACAGTGACCCTCTCTCTCTCTCCAGTTAAACCAGTACAGTGACCTCTCTCTCTAGTCTCTGATGTGTTGGACAAACATTGCTTCAGTGTTTGAATGTGTCTGGCTGTGATCAGGTGAATGAACTCCGGCTGTTTGTTCAGTTTCTTCCTCTCTGACTGATAATCAGTCTCTCTCTCTCTCTCTCTCTCCTCTCTGACTGATAATCAGTCTCTCTCTCTCTCTCTCTCTCCTCTCTGACTGATAATCAGTCTTTCTCTCTCTCTCTCTGTCCTCTTTGACTGATAATCAGTGTCTCTCTCTCTCTCTCTCCTCTCTGACTGATAATCAGTGTCTCTCTCTCTCTCTCTGTCCTCTCTGACTGATAATCAGTCTCTCTCTCTCTCTCTCTCCTCTCTGACTGATAATCAGTCTCTCTCTCTCTCTCTCTCCTCTCTGACTGATAATCAGTCTCTCTCTCTCTCTCTCTCTCTCTCTCTGTCCTCTCTGACTGATAATCAGTCTCTCTCTCTCTCTCTCTCTCTCTCTGTCCTCTCTGACTGATAATCAGTCTCTCTCTCTCTCTCTCTCTCTCCTCTCTGAACACAACGATCTGATGTCTGATCTGTAATGAACTCTTTTTTTGAACCTGATTTGTGGTCAGGTTCACCTCCGTTCAGTTTAATGACCCAGAAACACTTTGATTTATGAATTCCTTTACCTCTGTTTCAAAAGCTGAGGATGAGGATGATGATGATGATGATGATGATGATGATGAGGAGGAGGATGATGATGAGGATGATGATGAGGATGATGATGCCACTACAGCATGTGAAGATGTCCCCTCTGGTGCTCCCCAGTGTTATCATTAATAGAATTCTTCTTTCCCTTTGTTATGACCCTGCACTGACGGAGCAGGTGACGGCGCAGGTGACTGAGCAGGTGACGGAGCAGGTGACGGAGCAGGTGACGGAGCAGGTGACGGCGCAGGTGACTGAGCAGGTGACGGAGCAGGTGACGGAGCAGGTGACGGAGCAGGTGACGGAGCAGGTGACTGAGCAGCTTCCTGTAATGCTGTAATCGTATCCAGCACTGCTGCTCATTCTTTATCCGTAATCATCCCGACCGCTGGAGGTTGTCAACTGTCCCATGAAGCACCTGATCAAGTTTTACAAAACACAAGACCTGAGGAGATCCTAGTTGTATCACCACGCCGTCGCGAACGCAGGCCACTAATCCCCAAACCAATGTCAGAAGGCCTCTTGTTAAAATCCCGACCTCATCGAAGGCTGCAGTCCTAAAACAACCCTCCAATGTGGTTTCTAAATATCAGATCGCTGTCTATCAAAGCCCTACTGGTAAATGATTTGATTATTCAACATGGCCTGGATCTGATTGGTTTATGTGAAACGTGGCTGAAACCATTAAATGAAGCTTCGCCACCTGATTCCTCTGATGCCCATGTTGCTAGGGCTACTAAACCAGGTGGAGGTGTTGCTTTAGTCTACAAATCTCCATTAAGCATGAACTGCCTTGTCCAGGGCAGCAGGCTCCATCTGGTAGTACTATACAGACCGCCTGGCCCCTATTCACAGTTCTCTCAGACATTATTACTAATTCTGATGAGATTGTAATTATTGGTGATTTCAATATTCACCTGAATAAGGCTGATGATCCTCTATGAACATCAGCCTGTCCAAGTAATACGGATGCTGATGTAGTTACCACTCACCATATCGGTCCGTCTACTAGAACTGAACTTGGTGAGCGATTACCTGTGGTTCTGGCTCCTTTCACTACAGCGACAGGACCTGTCGAGAACCGTACTAGTGACTTAAACACAGCCTGCCTCCTCGACCCCTTACCAGCTAAACTTTTTAAAGATCTATGGCCACTGCTGGGACCTTCAATGTTGAATATTGTCAACTTGTCTCTTACGACTGGTATTGTCCCCGTTAGCTTTAAGACAGCCGTAGTTGAACCTCTACTTAAAAAAACACATCTTGACCCAGAGTGTCTAAATAACTATGGACCAGTCTCAAACCTTCCATTCTTTGCTAAAGTCCTAGAAAGAGTGGTGTCTCAACAACGTTCAGATCATATATGGAACAGTAATCTTTATGAACCCTTTCAATCTGCTTTCAGGGCCACTCCACTGAAACCATGCTCACTAAAGTCCTAAATGATCTGCTCCTAAACATGGATTCAGATTCCACCTCGGTGCTTTTACTACTAGATCTCAGTGCAGCTTTCAACACTATTGATCATTGTATACTCATTGACCGATTGGACAACATATTTGGTGTCTCTGGACTGGCTCTAGCATGGTCAAAATCTCATCGATCTGAAAGAACGCAGTGTGTCTCTTTTAATAATACCATATCAATATTCTCAGAGGTGAAATATAGCGTACCTCAGGGCTCTGTTCTTGGCCCTCTGCTCTTCTCCCTATACATCACACCTCTGAGCCAAATAATACGTAGTCACGGAATTAGTTTCCACTGTTACGCTGATGATACTCAGCTGTATCTGCCTATAAAGACGGAGGATAGATCCCTAATGATTAAACTAGAGGCCTGCCTGTCTGCGGTGAAAAACTGGATGTAAAGTAATCTCTTGCTCCTAAACTGAGATCAAACTGAGATGCTGGTCATTGGCCCTGCTCCACATAGACATCAGTTTGATCAGGTAACAGGATCTTTAGAGAACTGGGTGATATCCCAGAGTTCAACAGTTATGAATCTTGGTGTTACGTTCCATTCAACTCTTTCTGTTGATCAGCACATTAAAGACATCACAAAGATCGCCTTCTTTCACCTACGCAACATCTCTAACATCAGGTCTTCTTTATCCATGGCTGATGCAGAGGTCCTAATTCACACCTTTGTATCATCCAGACTGGATTATTGTCATGTTTTGCTATCAGGTCTGCCTCGTTCTAGTACTAGAAGTCTTCAAACTAAAACTAGAACATTTTACCATATTATAGCAGTTTTAGCTTCATTACACTGGCTCCTGATCCACGTCAGATCAGACGTTAAGATGCTTCTGATGACCTAGAATAGCTGTCTTTCCTCTTGTTTCGTTTTGTTTTGTTGCTGTTTCTTCACTGTTCTCCTGAGTTTTGTTGTGTTCCGTCTTGTTCCCACTCTTGTTCTCCGTCTTTTGGTTTTTCCCTCTGCTCCCGTGCGCTGCACTCTCCTCGCTAGCTAGCCGGTTAGCTGCTAACTCGCTAGCGGAGCTGCCCTGCATGTTTCTCTGTCCCCCTCAACTCCTCTCGGACACTCCACCACTGGATTACATTAATCATCTGGCTGTTCTCCTCATCATCTGTACCCATCTGTATCGTGAGTACCACCGCCCCCCGCCCTGTCTAACGCTACCCTGTGCTGCCTCTACCGTCCCTCTCACCGCCTGCTAACCGCTAACCCGTCTGCTAAACCATGGAACCATCAACCCTACTCACCCCTCTCCTGTTGCTTCTTACACTACCCCCCCTGTTATTCAAAGGACCCCCCTGGTTCCCACAGTTGTTTTGTCCCCCATTACCTCCTCCCCTCCCCTCCCCTACTCTCGCTGTCAACTCCTCCGCCTCAGGAGAAACTACCGGCTATCCTCCACTGCTCTCTCCTCTGCTCAATCTGCTGGAATCCTCATCTGTAAACGCTACCTTCACCGTGGCCCCAAACACAACCGTCATCTCCAGTCATCCATTACCCCCACCACCCCGACTTACAACATCCAAACCACTCACCCCCGCCGCACTGTGAACCTGGCCAACCTCAAACCTCTCCAGCGTGCCCCCATCACACCACCCTCCCACTCATCCAACTTTGCCCTCCTCAACACCCGTTCACTTAACAACAAAGCCCCCATCCTCCATGAACTCATCCTGGACAATTCACTGGACTTCCTCCTGCTCACTGAAACCTGGCAACAACCCAATGACTTCTTCTCCCTCAACCAAGCATCCCCCCCCAACTTCGGCTACCTCTGCAAACCTCGCCCCTCCCGGCGTGGAGGGGGCCTCGCAGTCTTATTCAACAAGAACCTCAGGACCACCGAACTCACTTTCCCTACAGTCACATCATTCGAATCCCTCGCCTTCAAAACCTGCTCCACCACAGTCATTCTTATTTATCTCACCTCATCACCTACAAAGACGCCATCACTGCTGCCAAATCTGACTACTTCTCCACCATCATCAATGACCCCACCCGTAACCCCCGAACCCTCTTCTCCACTGTCAACACTCTCCTCAGTCCTCGTGCCAACACCCTCTCTGACCCCTCACCCGATCTCTGCAACTCATTGGTGTCCTCCTCGGTCATCTTCCATTAAGTCCACTTTGGCTCAAACAGTGACGGATGGTGCGATCTGACACTGATGTACCTTGACCTTGGAGTTCACCTCTAATCTCTTTGGAAGTTGTTCTGGGCTCTTTGGTTACCATTCGTATTATCCGTCTCTTCAATTTGTCATCAATTTTCCTCTTGCGGCCACGTCCAGGGAGGTTGGCTACAGTCCCATGGACCTTAAACTTCTGAATAATATGAGCAGCTATAGTCACAGGAACATCAGGCTGCTTGGAGATGGTCTTATAGCCTTTACCTTTAACATGAAGGTCTATAATGTTCTTTCTGATCTCCTGAGACAACTCTCTCCTTAGCTTTCTGTGGTCCATGTTCAGTGTGGTACACACCATGATACCAAACAGCACAGTGACTGCTTTTCACCCTTTAAATAGGCAGACTGACTGATTACAAGTTTAAAGATACCTGTGATGCTATTTACAGGACACACCTTAGTTTAATATGTCCCTATGGTCACATTATTTTACATCTTTTCTAGGGGTACCATCATTTTTGTCCAGGTCAGTTTCATTAGTTTGTTTTTTTAAATGATTCTGTTGAACCAAAATTCAAAAACAATGTCTGATTTTCATTAGTTAATTTTCAGTAAATTTTTATTTATTATTACTTTTGTCAGTTTCAAGTTATTTCAGTGACCATTGTGGGGTTTTCTCTCTTTAACGGAAGGGTACCAACAATTTTGTCCACGTGTGTATGTTTAATCTATTATTATTATTAGGGCCCGAGCACCGACAAAGTCGGTCCGAGGACCTATTGTATTTCAAATGATTATTATTAGGGCCCGAGCACCGACAAAGTCGGTCCGAGGACCTATTGTATTTCAAATGATTATTATTCTTATTATTCTTATTATTATTATTAGGGCCCGAGCACCGACAAAGTCGGTCCGAGGACCTATTGTATTTCAAATGATTATTATTAGGGCCCGAGCACCGACAAAGTCGGTCCGAGGACCTATTGTATTTCAAATGATTATTATTAGGGCCCGAGCACCGACAAAGTCGGTCCGAGGACCTATTGTATTTCAAATGATTATTATTAGGGCCCGAGCACCGACAACGTCGGTCCGAGGACCTATTGTATTTCAAATGATTATTATTATTCTTATTATTAGGGCCCGAGCACCGACAAAGTCGGTCCGAGGACCTATTGTATTTCAAATGATTATTAGGCCCGAGCACCGACAAGTCGGTCCGAGGACCTATTGTATTTCAAATGATTATTATTCTTATTATTATTATTATTATTATTATTCTTCCTTGTCTTTGCGCGTGAAAACGAGGTGCTTGGGATAATGAACGCGTTTTGAAATTTTGCACACGTGTCAGACGTGCGTGAAATAAATATCTGATATGGGTTTCGTGCTCGGGTGTGGCAAATTGGCTCGCTAGCGCCCCCTATTGAGTAGCCCCGACGACACGTTTCCCCTAAATTTACGAAATTTGGTAGGTATATGTACCATGACGAGACGTAAATAAAACCCTTTTGGAGGTATACCGTAAACCCAACCGGAAGTCGGCCATATTGGATTTTATGGCGTTTTTTTACCATATCCAGGCGCTGTACTTTAACGAACTCCTCCTAGAGATTTAACCCGATCAACTTAAAATTTGGTCAGTAGTATCTTAAGACCTTTGGGATGAAAAGTTACTCAAAGATCAAAAAGTTATCGAACTATGTTGCCGTGGCGGCGAAAAAGCGCCTTTCGCCTAGAAACAGGAAGTTGTTGTAACTTTGTCGTACATTAACCTATATGCTCCAAATGTCTCATGCCTGATAAAGGTCCCTGTCTGACAACATCCATATGCAAATTTTGACTCACAGTCATAGCGCCACCTAGTGGTAACAGGAAATATCATGTTTTACACATTGATGTACTCTGCCTCAGAAATTAATCACATCTACCTGAAACTTGGTCAGTAGTATCTTAAGACCTTTGGGATGAAAACTTATCAAAAGATCAAAAAGTTATCGAACCATATTGCCGTGGCGTGGCGGCGAAAAAGCTTCTTCGCCAAGAAACAGGAAGTTGTTGTAACTTTGTCGTACATTAACCTATATGCTCAAAATTTCTCATGCCTGATAAAAGTCCCTGTCTGACACCATCCATATGCAAATTTTTACTCGCAGTCATAGCGCCACCTAGTGGTAACAGGAAATATCATGTTTTACACGTTGATGTACTCTGCCTCAGAAATTAATCACATCTACCTCAAATTTGGTCAGTAGTATCTTAAGACCTTTGGGATGAAAACTTATCAAAAGATCAAAAAGTTATCGAACCGTGTTGCCGTGGCGTGGCGGCGAAAAAGCTTCTTCGCCAAAAAAAAAGGAGGCTGTTGTTACTTGACTTTACATAGTCCAATCTGCTCCAAACTTCACAAGCTGGATAATGGACCAGGCCTGAAGACATATATGTGGTATTATGCGTGATAGTCATAGCGCCCCCTACAGGAAACAGGAAGTTATTGTAAATTGGCTATACATTGTCCAATCTTCCCCAAATTTGACATGTTTTATAAGAGTCTTGCCCTGAAGACATGTACGTGCCCCGACGTGCGCGTTCCCCCGACGTGCGCGCGTGGGCGAGGGCCCGATCATCGCTGCTTGCAGCTTTAATTAGGGCCCGAGCACCGACAAAGTCGGTCCGAGGACCTATTGTATTTCAAATGATTATTATTCTTATTATTATTCCTTGTCTTTGCGCGTGAAAACGAGGTGCTTGGGATAATGAACGCGTTTTGAAATTTTGCACACGTGTCAGACGTGCGTGAAATAAATATCTGATATGGGTTTCGTGCTCGGGTGTGGCAAATTGGCTCGCTAGCGCCCCCTATTGAGTAGCCCCGACGACACGTTTCTCCTAAATTTACGAAATTTGGTAGGTATATGTACCATGATGAGACGTAAATAAAACCCTCTTGGAGGTATACCGTAACCCAACCGGAAGTCGGCCATATTGGATTTTATGGCGTTTTTTTACCATATCCAGGCGCTGTACTTTAACGAACTCCTCCTAGAGATTTAACCCGATCAACTTCAAATTTGGTCAGTAGTATCTTAAGACCTTTGGGATGAAAAGTTACTCAAAGATCAAAAAGTTATCGAACTATGTTGCCGTGGCGTGGCGGCGAAAAAGCGCCTTTCGCCAAGAAACAGGAAGTTGTTGTAACTTTGTCGTACATTAACCTATATGCTCCAAATTTCTCATGCCTGATAAAGGTCCCTGTCTGACGACATCCATATGCAAATTTTGACTCACAGTCATAGCGCCACCTAGTGGTAACAGGAAATATCATGTTTTACACATTGATGTACTCTGCCTCAGAAATTAATCACATCTACCTGAAACTTGGTCAGTAGTATCTTAAGACCTTTGGGAAGAAAACTTATCAAAAGATCAAAAAGTTATCAAACCATGTTGCCGTGGCGTGGCGGCGAAAAAGCTTCATCGCCAAAAAACAGGAAGTTGTTGTAACTTTGGCGTATAGTAACCAATCTGCTCCAAATTTCTCATGCAAGATAAAACGTACGTGAAATAAATATCTGATATGGGTTTCGTGCTCGGGTGTGGCAAATTGGCTCGCTAGCGCCCCCTATTGAGTAGCCCCGACGACACGTTTCCCCTAAATTTACGAAATTTGGTAGGTATATGTACCATGACGAGACGTAAATAAAACCCTCTTGGAGGTATACCGTAAACCCAACCGGAAGTCGGCCATATTGGATTTTATGGCGTTTTTTTAACCATTTCCAGGCGCTGTACTTTAACGAACTCCTCCTAGAGATTTAACCCGATCAACTTCAAATTTGGTCAGTAGTATCTTAAGACCTTTGGGATGAAAAGTTACTCAAAGATCAAAAAGTTATCGAACTATGTTGCCGTGGCGTGGCGGCGAAAAAGCGCCTTTCGCCAAGAAACAGGAAGTTGTTGTAACTTTGACGTACATTAACCTATATGCTCCAAATTTCTCATGCCTGATAAAGGTCCCTGTCTGACGACATCCATATGCAAATTTTGACTCACAGTCATAGCGCCACCTAGTGTAACAGGAAATATCATGTTTTACACATTGATGTACTCTGCCTCAGAAATTAGTCACATCTACGTGAAACTTGGTCAGTAGTATCTTAAGACCTTTGGGATGAAAACTTATGAAAAGATCAAAAAGTTATCGAACCATATTGCCGTGGCGTGGCGGCGAAAAAGCTTCTTCGCCAAGAAACAGGAAGTTGTTGTAACTTTGTCGTACATTAACCTATATGCTCAAAATTTCTCATGCCTGATAAAAGTCCCTGTCTGACACCATCCATATGCAAATTTTTACTCGCAGTCATAGCGCCACCTAGTGGTAACAGGAAATATCATGTTTTACACGTTGATGTACTCTGCCTCAGAAATTAATCACATCTACCTCAAATTTGGTCAGTAGTATCTTAAGACCTTTGGGATGAAAACTTATCAAAAGATCAAAAAGTTATCGAACCGTGTTGCCGTGGCGTGGCGGCGAAAAAGCTTCTTCGCCAAAAAAACAGGAGGCTGTTGTTACTTGACTTTACATAGTCCAATCTGCTCCAAACTTCACAAGCTGGATAATGGACCAGGCCTGAAGACATATATGTGGTATTATGCGGTGATAGTCATAGCGCCCCCTACAGGAAACAGGAAGTTGTTGTAAATTGGCTATACATTGTCCAATCTTCCCCAAATTTGACATGTTTTATAAGAGTCTTGCCCTGAAGACATGTATGTGCCCCGACGTGCGCGTTCCCCCGACGTGCGCGCGTGGGCGAGGGCCCGATCATCGCTGCTTGCAGCTTTAATTAGGGCCCGAGCACCGACAAAGTCGGTCCGAGGACCTATTGTAATTCAAATGATTATTATTCTTATTATTATTATTATTATTATTATTCTTATTATTATTATTCTATTATGTCTTTGAGCGTGAAAACGAGGTGCTTGGGATAATGAACTTTTTTTGAAATTTTGCACACGTGTCAGACGTGCGTGAAATGAATATCTGATATGGGTTTCGTGCTCGGGTGTGGCAAATTGGCTCGCTAGCGCCCCCTATTGAGTAGCCCCGACGACACGTTTCTCCTAAATTTACGAAATTTGGTAGGTATATGTACCATGATGAGACGTAAATAAAACCCTCTTGGAGGTATACCGTAAACCCAACCGGAAGTCGGCCATATTGGATTTTATGGCGTTTTTTTACCATATCCAGGCGCTGTACTTTAACGAACTCCTCCTAGAGATTTAACCCGATCAACTTCAAATTTGGTCAGTAGTATCTTAAGACCTTTGGGATGAAAAGTTACTCAAAGATCAAAAAGTTATCGAACTATGTTGCCGTGGCGTGGCGGCGAAAAAGCGCCTTTCGCCAAGAAACAGGAAGTTGTTGTAACTTTGTCGTACATTAACCTATATGCTCCAAATTTCTCATGCCTGATAAAAGTCCCTCTCTGACACCATCCATATGCAAATTTTGGCTCGCAGTCATAGCGCCACCTAGTGGTAACAGGAAATATCATGTTTTACACATTGATTTTTTCTGCCTCAGAAATTAATCACATCTACCTGAAACTTGGTCAGTAGTATCTTAAGACCTTTGGGATGAAAACTTATCAAAAGATCAAAAAAGTTATCGAACTATGTTGCCGTGGCGTGGCGGCGAAAAAGCGCCTTTCGCCAAGAAACAGGAGGCTGTTGTTACTTGACTTTACATAGTCCAATCTGCTCCAAACTTCACAAGCTGGATAATGGACCAGGCCTGAAGACATATATGTGGTATTATGCGTGATAGTCATAGCGCCCCCTACAGGAAACAGGAAGTTGTTGTAAATTGGCTGTACATTGTCCAATCTTCCCCAAATTTGACATGTTTTATAAGAGTCTTGCCCTGAAGACATGTACGTGCCCCGACGTGCGCGTTCCCCCGACGTGCGCGCGTGGGCGAGGGCCCGATCATCGCTGCTTGCAGCTTTAATTAGGGCCCGAGCACCGACAAAGTCGGTCCGAGGACCTATTGTAATTCAAATGATTATTATTCTTATTATTATTATTATTATTATTATTCTTATTATTATTATTCTATTATGTCTTTGAGCGTGAAAACGAGGTGCTTGGGATAATGAACTTTTTTTGAAATTTTGCACACGTGTCAGACGTGCGTGAAATAAATATCTGATATGGGTTTCGTGCTCGGGTGTGGCAAATTGGCTCGCTAGCGCCCCCTATTGAGTAGCCCCGACGACACGTTTCCCCTAAATTTACGAAATTTGGTAGGTATATGTACCATGACGAGACGTAAATAAAACCCTCTTGGAGGTATACCGTAAACCCAACCGGAAGTCGGCCATATTGGATTTTATGGCGTTTTTTTACCATTTCCAGGCGCTGTACTTTAACGAACTCCTCCTAGAGATTTAACCCGATCAACTTCAAATTTGGTCAGTAGTATCTTAAGACCTTTGGGATGAAAAGTTACTCAAAGATCAAAAAGTTATCGAACTATGTTGCCGTGGCGTGGCGGCGAAAAAGCGCCTTTCGCCAAGAAACAGGAAGTTGTTGTAACTTTGTCGTACATTAACCTATATGCTCCAAATTTCTCATGCCTGATAAAGGTCCCTGTCTGACGACATCCATATGCAAATTTTGACTCACAGTCATAGCGCCACCTAGTGGTAACAGGAAATATCATGTTTTACACATTGATGTACTCTGCCTCAGAAATTAATCACATCTACCTGAAACTTGGTCAGTAGTATCTTAAGACCTTTGGGAAGAAAACTTATCAAAAGATCAAAAAGTTATCGAACCATGTTGCCGTGGCGTGGCGGCGAAAAAGCTTCATCGCCAAAAAACAGGAAGTTGTTGTAACTTTGGCGAATAGTAACCAATCTGCTCCAAATTTCTCATGCAAGATAAAACGTACGTGAAATAAATATCTGATATGGGTTTCGTGCTCGGGTGTGGCAAATTGGCTCGCTAGCGCCCCCTATTGAGTAGCCCCGACGACACGTTTCCCCTAAATTTACGAAATTTGGTAGGTATATGTACCATGACGAGACGTAAATAAAACCCTCTTGGAGGTATACCGTAAACCCAACCGGAAGTCGGCCATATTGGATTTTATGGCGTTTTTTTACCATTTCCAGGCGCTGTACTTTAACGAACTCCTCCTAGAGATTTAACCCGATCAACTTCAAATTTGGTCAGTAGTATCTTAAGACCTTTGGGATGAAAAGTTACTCAAAGATCAAAAAGTTATCGAACTATGTTGCCGTGGCGTGGCGGCGAAAAAGCGCCTTTCGCCAAGAAACAGGAAGTTGTTGTAACTTTGACGTACATTAACCTATATGCTCCAAATTTCTCATGCCTGATAAAGGTCCCTGTCTGACGACATCCATATGCAAATTTTGACTCACAGTCATAGCGCCACCTAGTGGTAACAGGAAATATCATGTTTTACACATTGATGTACTCTGCCTCAGAAATTAATCACATCTACGTGAAACTTGGTCAGTAGTATCTTAAGACCTTTGGGATGAAAACTTATCAAAAGATCAAAAAGTTATCGAACCATGTTGCCGTGGCGTGGCGGCGAAAAAAGCTTCTTCGCCAAAAAAACAGGAGGCTGTTGTTACTTGACTTTACATAGTCCAATCTGCTCCAAACTTCACAAGCTGGATAATGGACCAGGCCTGAAGACATATATGTGGTATTATGCATGATAGTCATAGCGCCCCCTACAGGAAACAGGAAGCTGTTGTAAATTGGCTATACATTGTCCAATCTTCCCCAAATTTGACATGTTTTATAAGAGTCTTGCCCTGAAGACATGTACGTGCCCCGACGTGCGCGTTCCCCCGACGTGCGCGCGTGGGCGAGGGCCCGATCATCGCTGCTTGCAGCTTTAATTCTTATTATTATTCTATTATGTCTTTGAGCGTGAAAACGAGGTGCTTGGGATAATGAACTTTTTTTGAAATTTTGCACACGTGTCAGACGTGCGTGAAATGAATATCTGATATGGGTTTCGTGCTCGGGTGTGGCAAATTGGCTCGCTAGCGCCCCCTATTGAGTAGCCCCGACGACACGTTTCCCCTAAATTTACGAAATTTGGTAGGTATATGTACCATGACGAGACGTAAATAAAACCCTCTTGGAGGTATACCGTAAACCCAACCGGAAGTCGGCCATATTGGATTTTATGGCGTTTTTTTACCATTTCCAGGCGCTGTACTTTAACGAACTCCTCCTAGAGATTTAACCCGATCAACTTCAAATTTGGTCAGTAGTATCTTAAGACCTTTGGGATGAAAAGTTACTCAAAGATCAAAAAGTTATCGAACTATGTTGCCGTGGCGTGGCGGCGAAAAAGCGCCTTTCGCCAAGAAACAGGAAGTTGTTGTAACTTTGACGTACATTAACCTATATGCTCCAAATGTCTCATGCCTGATAAAGGTCCCTGTCTGACGACATCCATATGCAAATTTTGACTCACAGTCATAGCGCCACCTAGTGGTAACAGGAAATATCATGTTTTACACATTGATGTACTCTGCCTCAGAAATTAATCACATCTACGTGAAACTTGGTCAGTAGTATCTTAAGACCTTTGGGAAGAAAACTTATCAAAAGATCAAAAAGTTATCGAACTATGTTGCCGTGGCGTGGCGGCGAAAAAGCGCCTTTCGACAAGAAACAGGAGGCTGTTGTTACTTGACTTTACATAGTCCAATCTGCTCCAAACTTCACAAGCTGGATAATGGACCAGGCCTGAAGACATATATGTGGTATTATGCGTGATAGTCATAGCGCCCCCTACAGGAAACAGGAAGTTGTTGTAAATTGGCTGTACATTGTCCAATCTTCCCCAAATTTGACATGTTTTATAAGAGTCTTGCCCTGAAGACATGTACGTGCCCCGACGTGCGCGTTCCCCCGACGTGCGCGCGTGGGCGAGGGCCCGATCATCGCTGCTTGCAGCTTTAATTATTATTATTATTATTAAATGGGCACGCTCCTTCCTACCTGTCTGATCTACTTAAACCTGATACTCCAATCAGGCTCCTGTCTGTCCACAGAGTTAAAAAGAAGCCAGCAGGCCAAAGGGCCTTTTCTTATTGAGCCCCTTTCCTCTGGAATAACCTCCCTATGGACATCAGACAGGCTGAATCTGTAGAGGACTTTAAATCCATCGTTTTGACCGAACTTTCACGAATCAAACTTTGACTTTGTGGAGTGGAGGAGACTCAGACATCCTTTTGTTGTGTTTGTCTGGCTGATGTTTGAGGAGATGGTGGTCTGGATGAATCCTCCAGAGAGTAAACTCCCCTCACAGTAAACTTCACAGAACCAACATGTTAATGAACAGTTCTATGTGGTCGCTCTGGTTCCTCTGAGATGTGTTTATTATTTATTATTTATTATTTATTATTTATTGTTAATTATTTATTATTTATTATTTATTATTTATTATTTATTATTTATTATTTAATATTCTGTATGTACAGTTTAAATGTTCTGCTCAGACTGAAACTCCGACCACCAGAGACCATCAAACCTCTCTGATAACCCAGTAATCACTGGACTCTATCCCAGCATGCACTGGGTGAGAGGTAGAGCACACACACACACACAGTTTTCTGTTGTTGGTTTCATTACATCGGATGAACCTTTGAACATTTGATTTAAATGAAGGTTTATAACTGTAGATTAGTTTTGATGGATGTTTTATTGTTGAGTTGTATTTCAGGAAGTGTTTCTGTTGACGCAATGTGCTACAGTACCCACAGTGCTTTGTGTTTGCCTCAGCAGCCGTCTTTGTGTTTCTTAAACCAACTTGTCGACTCAGCGATGAGTTTGTAGGTCAGCGAACAAACAGAGCGTCGCCATGCCAACTGGCTCCGGTTGCCACGCTTCTCCTCGACCCGCAAAGGTTTAACTTAACCAACATCGGCGGCGGCTCGGTCCAGCAGTCAGACGGCCGAGTGGGACAGAGGAGGAAGTGGAGGAGCCTTTCAGTCTGCCGGCCGTCGCTCCAGTTTTTACCTGCAAACAAAGAGCCGAGTGTCGGGTTTCTACATCACTCTGACTGCCTTTATGAAAGTGTGAAGGCACGGCGGAGCTCCGACTGATCCTGATCTCTGAAAACAAAAATGACCTGAACAGGAGGCAGAGAGGCCGACCAGCTTCAAACACGTCATCAAGAGTCAGTCGGGACCATAAAATCACCTCTGAGCTTCACATTGAGTCTGAACTTGTCTTCTTGTTTCAGATTCTGAACATTAGCTGATGACTTGAAGGGAAAATCCACCATCTTTTCTGTGGCCGTCCAGTCAGTGCTGATGCTGCTATATTTACCCAGAAAGCTGATCTCTCGTGCTGTGGAGCCATGACGGCTTGGCCTACATGTACCAGGATCGCTACGTTACACAAGCTCTCTAAGCTTTTTTAGTCTGATGAACAAAATAAACTCTCAAAATGTCGATGAAGGGAATACTCTTACACCAAACAGAAAATTCAACCGTACACCTTCTGAATTCAAGTTTCTGTCTGACACCAAACTCCGACAGTAAAACACACTTCATCAAACTCAGAAACTAAATAAAACATGAGTCTGTTAGTCTTTCCACCATTCCAACAATCAGAAATAATTCCTTCATTTACTGATTAAGCCCACCAATCAGTGTTTGCTTTGGCAGCTCAGGTTCTGGATGGACCCCGTCCTCCCCAAAGTCAGCCGAAACACTGTAAAATATACACTGTAAAAATCCTTACCCATAACATCCTCTGTGCTCATATCTTAGGATGCCATTTTTGCTGTTGGAAACGTAACAAGTTTGGAATACAAGCAACGAGAACGAGGATGTTTTTGAGCGGCATTGCGCCCCACAGCTACCAAAGCTGAAGTAGCACTCTAAACTTCTTCCTCGCCTCCGACGTTGTCCCTGGAAGCAGGAAGAAGAAGAGACAGGTGTTTTTCACTCTATATTCCTAACTCAGATAGATAGAGATCAGGTTTTCCCTTTAATGTGACAAACAGATATCATACGAAACTTTGTATTAGGATATGCTGCATATTTCTGGGTTTGCATTGCAGTAAGTACAGAATACATGGCGTAAACACGATACACCAAAAGCAACAAGGGTGTTATTATGTACGGTTCTCCTTCCTTGGACCACTTCTGGTAGATCCTGACCACTGCAGACCGGGAACATCCCACAAGAGCTGCTTCTGGAGATGTTCTGACCCGGTCGTCTAGCCAGCACTATCTGGCCCTCGTCAAAGTCGCTCACATCCTTATGCTGGCCCTCCTTACGCTGGCCCTCCTTACGCTGGCCCTCCTTACGCTGGCACTCCTTACGCTGGCCCTCCTTACGCTGGCCCTCGTCAAAGTCGCTCACATCCTTACGCTGGCCCTCCTTACGCTGACCCTCCTTACGCTGGCCCTCCTTACGCTGGCACTCCTTATGCTGGCCCTCGTCAAAGTCGCTCACATCCTTACGCTGGCCCTCCTTACGCTGGCTCTCGTCAAAGTCGCTCACATCCTTACGCTGGCCCTCCTTACGCTGGCCCTCGTCAAAGTCGCTCACATCCTTACGCTGGCCCTCCTTACTCTGGCCCTCGTCAAAGTCGCTCACATCCTTACGCTGGCCCTCCTTACACTGGCCCTCGTCAAAGTCGCTCACATCCTTGCGGAAAAGCAAATAGTGGCCGTGCCCGTTAACGTCTCCTACAGACGGTATAAAGACCTGATGATTGATTTGTTCTTCCAGTCGAACGTCTGGAGGATCTAAACGGACAGTTTGTTGTGACGGCAATGCTGAGGAAAGATCAGCAAGTAGGAATGTGATCGGTGACTTTAATCTCATCTGTTTTACAAAATAAAGAGCTGGTGATGATGATGATTAAATGTTGAAACGTCGTTGTTTAATGATGGAACTAAAAAGGACAAAAAATACAAATAAATTATATAAAGTTGACAATATTTCTTATTCTTTTCACAATGAAGCAACAATCAAAGACACATTTTCATTGAGTTTTTGTTTCACCAAATAACTTATAATCACTAACTATAACTAATAATACTACGATAATAATACTGACACATCGTCTAGTTCATTTACTGACAGCTCGTTAACTGACAGCGTCTAGTTCATTTACTCACAGCTCGTTAACTGACAGCGTCTAGTTCATTTACTCACAGCTCGTTAACTGACACATCGTCTAGTTAATTTACTCACAGCTCATTAACTGACACATCGTCTAGTTCATTTACTCACAGCTCGTTAACTGACACATCGTCCAGTTCATTTACTCACAGCTCGTTAACTGACACATCGTCTAGTTCATTTACTCACAGCTCGTTAACTGACACATCGTCTAGTTCATTTACTCACAGCTCATTAACTGACACATCGTCTAGTTCATTTACTCACAGCTCGTTAACTGACACATCGTCCAGTTCATTTACTCACAGCTCGTTAACTGACAGCGTCTAGTTCATTTACTCACAGCTCGTTAACTGACACATCGTCTAGTTCATTTACTCACAGCTCGTTAACTGACACATTGTCTAGTTCATTTACTCACAGCTCATTAACTGACACAGCGTCTAGTTCATTTACTCACAGCTCGTTAACTGACACATTGTCTAGTTCATTTACTCACAGCTCGTTAACTGACACATCGTCTAGTTAATTTACTCACAGCTCGTTAACTGACACATCGTCTAGGTAATTTACTCACAGCTCGTTAACTGACACATCGTCTAGGTAATTTACTCACAGCTCGTTAACTGACAGAGTGTCTAGTTAATTTACTCACAGCTCGTTAACTGACACATCGTCTAGTTAATTTCCTGACTGCTCGTTAACTGACACAGCATCTAGTTAATTTACTCACAGCTCGTTAACTGACACATCGTCTAGTTCATTTACTCACAGCTCGTTAACTGACACATCGTCTAGTTAATTTCCTGACTGCTCGTTAACTGACACAGCATCTAGTTAATTTACTCACAGCTCGTTAACTGACACATCGTCCAGTTCATTTACTCACAGCTTGTTAACTGACATCGTCTAGTTCATTTACTCACAGCTCGTTAACTGACACATCGTCTAGTTCATTTACTCACAGCTCGTTAACTGACACATCGTCTAGGTAATTTACTCACAGCTCGTTAACTGACACATCGTCTAGTTAATTTACTCACAGCTCGTTAACTGACAGCGTCTAGTTAATTTACTCACAGCTCATTAACTGACACATCGTCCAGTTAATTTACTCACAGCTCCTTAACTGACAGCGTCTATTTAATTTACTCACAGCTCGTTAACTGACACATCGTCTAGTTAATTTACTCACAGCTCGTTAACTGAAACATCGTCCAGTTAATTTACTCACAGCTCGTTAACTGACACATCGTCTAGTTAATTTACTCACAGCTCGTTAACTGACACATCGTCTAGTTAATTTACTCACAGCTCGTTAACTGAAACATCGTCCAGTTAATTTACTCACAGCTCGTTAACTGACTGTTCGTACTTCATCATCTGGTTCTTTGGCTTTCTTCTGAATTTAAATCTCTGCCACCAATGTTGTGGAAATATCAACATTGAATTTATTCAATAATAATATCAAAACTAAAACTAATAATAATAATATTGATAATCATTATAATAGTGATTATAATAATAATACAAATAATCATAATATTTGACTCCAGCAGCCACTTGAACACATTTCTTTCAAGTATCTCAACAACATCAGAATGTTTTACACAGGTTGAACCTTAACAATAGAAAACAATAGAAAAACAATGGAATACAACAGACAAATCACACATAAACATGTAGACAGATAACGTTTGCATACTATTCTCAGGTCGTTCCAATGTGGAAAAGAGCCTCTCCCAATAAGAAATATGAAGCTTTGTCACTAAACAGAAATACTTAATCTTTTCTGGGAAAGTGCTGAACTTATATTTTTCCTGCAGGAAACGGGAAGTGTTTCCGATGTCTTTCTGAGTGTTTACGAGCAGCCGCACTCGTCCACGATCATGTTCTGGATGTCTTTCTTGATGATCTTCTGCTCTTCGTTGTAGTACAGCATCGACATAGCGCGCAGCCTCGTCGGCACGCAGCACGACTTGATGTTTTGAAACGGGCTGTAGCCCCTCATACGATAATGATTGATGACTGTTGAATGGAAGGACAACGACGAGCCACTGAAGCTCGCCATGTGGTTGGGACAGTCGCCCTCGCAGTAGTTGGCATGGTAACCAGACGGAGCGATAATCCAGTCGTTCCAGCCGATATCTTTGAAGTTCACGTAAAACTGTCGTTTGCAGCAGATGCGTATTTTCCCTTCGCACTCCAGACCTCGTTTGACTCGTCGCTGAGCCGCTTCCTCTCCGGCTCGCAGCACCACCATGAGGAACGGTCGGTGAGACTGATCTCGCCCGACGGTTTGGACGACGACGGCAGGCATCAGGACGGGCAAGGCTCCGGCCTCGGCGCACAGCGGGCAGGAAACCCGCAGGCTGAGCGAGGTGCTGCCGCCGTCCAGCAGAGTCTGAACGCTGTGGGAGACGGCGAGGGTGTGCCAGCCGCTGCGACGAGTGTCCACCATCTTCTCTGAAACACACTGCTCCTCCCCATCATCATCCTCATGATGAAGCTGCAGCAGCCGCAGTGTCACTTTGCCTTTCACTCGGGTTCCCTTCGACATCTTCAGGAAGATCCAGATGTTTGCCTGTTCCACCACTGACGAGCCGCTGCCCTCTTTCGAAATGTCAAAGGTCACCGTGTTGAGAGAGTCTCCTGCAGCAGAGAGCACAGTTAGCATGTTAGCTGGAATTAGCAGTTAGCAAGTTAGGTGGAATTAGCCAAATCCATCAGAATGAATGATAAACAATGACATTCATGTTTTTCAGTGGGTCAGGGTTAGGTCTCTACTGGACTGTACTGGTCATATACATGTCAGTACTTGTACTGGGTCTGAAAGGAAGTGGTATTGGGGCATCCCCCACCCCTTCCTTCTTTTTCTGTCTTCCTGTCGTTTGAATGAATGAACAAAGAAAATGTCATTAACAATAAAAGCATGAATGAGCC